>NC_077229.1:369063000-369200500 GCF_027887165.1 Monodelphis domestica
TATTTTGTTGTTAAAAAAACTGTTCTCTGAACCTTGATGCAATATTTATATCTATAAAGTAGTATATTTACATAAGATATAGTAGGAGAAAAAAGAATTTATAAGGACATGGAAAATGACAATTTATTCTTTCCTAAAAATACCATGAGGCACAAATTATTTAATCATAGTATTGGTGTTCTTAATAGATAAACATAATCAGTTTTTATGTGTGTGGTGTTATTTGAAGGCCTCCAGTTCTGTATCTCTAACTTTTTTGCTTTTGATAGTATCACAGTTCTCAATGCCCCTCAGACCTTTTATTAGTCTTCTCTGAGTAATCCTTTTTATTTCCCCTCAAAATCTCAACTTGGGTATAAAGTCCTAATGATTCTTTCATGGCAATATTTCTTACTGCTCTCCATTCTACTTTTACTGCAACCAGCCTTGTTCATCTCACCATTCTTCTCATTTAGACTATTGTAATTGCCTCCTAATTCCCTGCCATACATCCTTCATAGGACTGCCAAAATGCAGAGACCTTCCATGACATTCCTGCCAAAGTGTCTCCCCATTTTCAATAGGATAAAACGCAAAGATCTACACAATCTAGGTCTGGTCTATCTTGTCAGCTTTATTTAATGTTATTTCTCTTTGTACATTCTGTGTTCCAATTGAATGTATCTAATAGCCATTACTGAGTCTTTTATTCTGCCTCTCTGAATTCACTTGGGTTAAATTTCCCATGCTAGCAATGTATGTCCTTTCTATCTTTGCCTATTGAAATCCTTTCTTTTTTCAAGATTCATATGTAATCTTTTCCTTTGATCACCTTAGTAAACAGACCAAATAGTGGTGTTTTGGGGTCAAAGAATAGGCACACTTTTAGAACACTTTGGGCCTAATTCCAAATGGCTCTCCAAAATAGGTGGATCAGTTCAGAGTTCTACCAACAGCATATTAGCCTGTTAGTTACCCCTTCTACTCTAACCAGGCCGGCAAATATGCCCTATGATTTCTCAAATTGCATATACTACTTTCCCTTCGTGTTTCCTCATATCATGATTATTGTGATACATATCTTCACAATTCAATGTAAATTTCTTGAGGACAAAGAATTTGTGCCTTTTTAATCATTGTATCTCTGAGGATGACTTAGCACAGTGTCTTGTAAATAACAACCACCAGATAATTATTTGTTGAATAAATATTTTTAATTCTCTTTGAGTTCTACTCTATATGAAATCTCAACCCAAGAATATGAAATATAATGTTAATTTTAATCCTTTGAGACATGGATTTAGGTAAAATAAAACTAAGCTAAAGATAGTAGTTCATGACAATAATGTTATGAATGGGAACTGTACCTGATCAGAGGTAGCCCAGAGAAGGGAACTGACTTTGGATCAAGTCCTACCTCTGACATATACTGATACTCTGGGAAAGTGACTTAATTTATCAGGGCCCTTGGCAACTTTCTAAGACTGATAGTTGCAAATAAAGAGATAAATTGCAGATCTGTGTCAATAAAATGCATTTCTATATCAGAAATATCTTAAAATAATAAAATCTTGATCCTCACTATACTCCATCAAAAAAAGGGGGCACTTAATGATCAAAACATTGTCTGTAAAAACTTAAAATTGATCATTATGGAGATGTGAGTTTATAATATGACTCAGATTAATTGTTTAGAATCGTTGTAAACACTAACAAATCTGACAGGTCAGAGGGAAGCTTGAGTCTCATGGTAGAAAGTCACACATGTAGTATGCAAATGTATTGTCCACAATTGATAAGGCAAAATCAGATATCAGAGTGAAATATATTAGGTAAGTGATTCTAAGCTTCAGTGAAATATGTAGTAGGGGAAGGTAAATTAATTAAAGTTAGTGACCTTCTACTTTCAGAAGTTATACTACAAATTAAAGAAACAACCTCAAGTGTATTTCTTTTTTAACTCCTGTATTATTTTCATTGTGTCTTCTTTGGTACCTTTAGTGAATATAGATGCTTAAAAAAAGAGTAGGTCTTATAAATGAAAAGCTTGTACACTGTTATTACTGTAACTGTTATTAACATTACACATATTTAACATCTGAAGAGAATGACAAGAAAAATCTACTGTAAGCACAAAGGTTCTTGGGAAGGTGTCCAGATTGCTGTTGGGTAAGGTTTTCATGCTTAATTTAGCAACATTATGACAAAATACCATTGAATGGAACAATGAACATAGGTTATATCTTTATTTGTAAATTATTATGTTTAGTTTTTCAAACTTCCAGAGTCTTAAGATTTTATGTTGGTGTAAATTTATTTATTCTAAAATAGGGATGGCTGATAAGATCAACTTTCTGCCAGAGTAATGTAATACAAGTATTCTGTGTGTCCTGAATAGGGCACAGAAATAAGGTGAAGAACAATAAAAAAGAAAAAAAATAAAATCAGGGAATAAAAGACCCTAAGGACTAATTTTGTGTCTTTCATTATCTATTTTACCTAGGATCGAACTCATTTATATTACTTTCCCTGGGATCTTTTCTTGCTTGGTTCAGTTTTCTTCTAAGGACATAATACAAACCAACTTCATCATTTCTGAAAATACAGGTAGGTCCCCAGACTTGAATTTATCTAAGAAAGAAAACCTCTATTACTTGATGGATGTTTATATGCCTAAATTAAAATGTAGACTTTGCCAATTAAAAACAATAACATACATAGCCTGATCTTTTTTCTTCATTGGGTAAAAGTTGGGTGCTGGGCTAACAAAGTCTCTGAGTTACAGTTCAATTGTTATTCTAGAATTATAAGGAAGATTCTTTCATCTAAGCATAGAGCAGTCTTTTATAATGAAAAGAGCATTTATTACTTTTGAAGCCAGGAAATCTGGGTTCCAATATGCACTCTGCCACTTACTGCTTATATAGATTTGAACAAAACATTTCATTCACTGAGGGCTAAGCTCCTTCATCTGTAATGGGAGATCAGATTCTATATAGTTTATGATCCTTTCTAACTGTGAACCTATGATCCTATAATCATTATTATTTTTCTTACCTACATGAATAAGGACAAATAGAGAAGTTCTCCCTAGCAAATGACAGGTCTTATCAGCTGTGTAATACAACTGCTTGATGATGACCACCAGATAAGCAATTGAGTCTTGCTTTATAGAACATTTTCAATGCCTGATGGAATGGGCCTAGAATTGCAAGTGGTAATATCAGTGAGGAAAATCTATATGCATTTTCTGAATAGTAGAAGTCTCTTTAAAGATCCAAGTTAGGCTTGAGATAAGCAGATGGCTAAGTGTTTAGGTTGGTGGACCTGAAGTAAGAAAGGCCTAATATGAAATCACACTTCAGATACTTATTAGCTGTATAATTCTGGGTGTTTTATTTTAAAAAGTTTTAGATTCAGTGACTTCACCTGTAAAATAGGGATAACAGCATGTACTTCATAGAGGTATAAGAACTAAATAATTCAAATTACACAAAGTGATTAAGAAAATAAGAAAATAATGTATAAATTTTATTTTTATTAATTGATTGAGAAAAATGTAGAAAATAACTTTCTATGACTTCAAGAGTTTTAACATGTTTCACACATATATTCAAATGGCCACATAGTAATAGGAATCTAAAGGCATTGCTACAGTTTAGAATTTTTATTTTCACATTGCCATTGTCTGATGGATTATGTCTGAAAGATTTAAAAATATTTTTGGTTAGTCTGTAGGCTAATCTTCATCATTCCAAACTTTAACTTTATGTATTAAGTGAGAAAGCTGGCTTTTAGATCTTGAATTAGTTTCAGGTTTTAAGTTTTCAATTAATGTCATTGAATAGGAGGAAAAAAGTAAGTTATAGGAGTCTTAAATAACCCCACAGAACATTTTACAAAATGTTTTTTTTTTTAAACTCTGCTACAGTTTTCTAAAGTTTGGTTATGTTCTCCTATAATGATTAAATAATTTTAGTTAGCATCTTAATTAAAATTTGGTGATTCTGATTCAAACAACTATGCTTACTAGACACAATGCAATCCCAACTTTCTATGCAATGAGAAAGCGATTCTGAGACAGTGATGCATAAAGGAAAATGGAGATAAAGATATCTGAGGCAGTTCGGTACAGTGAAGACTGGAAGATCCAAGACAGAAGGGATATGGATTAAAGTCCTCCACTTTTAATGACATGAACCCTTAATTTCTTTGTAAGCTATTAAAGAGTAAGTCACTAAACCAAACTTGAACATAAGTTTCTTTTTTTTTTTTTTGTAAAAATGAAGATAGCAAACAGATCGACTATTTCAAAGGGTTGTTGTAAAAATTACATAGATATAACATATGTATAGTCTTTTGATGTTGAGAAGAATAAGAAGGTTAAGTCAAGAGAATATATTCAATCCCCACAATGTTTTTCTTCACCACTTGGCAAGAATAGGTAACAATGCAGAGAAATGTTTACTGTCTTAGTTTTTCTCTTCTTTTCTCAGTGGCAAACCATCACATGGAGCCAAGTTTTCTATCTGGTGCTTTAGATCATTTTTCTCATTATCAAGTATAATAGAGAAGTAGAGATATACTCTTCTTCTCAGTACAAGGCAGTAATAGAGAGAACACCCTAGTGTGTCATTGGCCAGGTTACCTGGCAATAAGTGACAGAGTAGAGAGAATCAAGTTCTCTTTGACCCAATTGTAAAGGATTTTATTTTATTTCTCTCTATAACCTTTAATCATTCAACATCCAAATTTTTTTCTTTGTATCTATCTTGCTTTTACTTAGGGTTTATAATAGAAATTTTACTTCTGTCTATGTAAGACATATGTTGCTCATAGCACTATTAACTAGTTACATAGTACTTGTTAATAGTTCCTCATAAATAAGCATTGAGGACCATGCCTCAATATGTCTTGATTGTAACATAAAAGTTTTCTAATCCTTCACATACAAATCATTGAAGCCTAATGTAGCTTCCCATTTGTTTCATAATCTACATCCTGTCATTTGCAAATGACAATTATCTCAAAAAGAACTCCAAGGAAAACTCAACTCACCAACAGACACTCAGTACCCTCAGTCAGATTTTGGCCTTAGAGAAGTAAAGATTTAAGGCTGACAACTCAGCAACTGAATTTCCTCAAAATCAGACTTATGCACTAAACAAGTGAACTGTTAAAAGTCACCTCTTACACACTTCAACCTTGGAATATTTCCCATTTTCTCAAACTTAAAACTTGGGAGCTAAGGTTTGATATGATTGGCGATAATTAGTATAATTTTTGTTAATGTTAATAGTCATAATAACTGTAATTTTGATATTATTTTAGCACTAGAATTATGATGATGGGTCTCTAATATAGCACCAATTAGACTAAGCTGTCCTAATGCCAGTACAGCAGACCATTTTGAACTTATGCATTATTCTGACCCATTTTAATCCTGTGTTGAGCACTTGGTACTTGCTGATTCTGATTGAAGAAAACATGTGGCTAGCTACAATGGCCTGAATCACTCTTCTTATCATATTTCATATAGCCAGGTCAAATTCTTACTTATTTTGGATCCTGTTAAAAGAAACTTCCTTTACTTGAGCCTTTCCTGAGCCTGGTAGCAACATGTAATCGTGAGAACTTCTCCACCACATTTAGATTTGATTAGGAATGTCTCTTCCCACATTTTACACTAATTTCCTGTTTTCTGGCAAGCCCATTTTAGGCTAAATTATTTCTGAGCCCCAACTTTAAGCATGTATTCCTCCCAGTAAGACTCCCTCTTTCTCACACTTGGTGAGTTTGTAGCTATGGGGAAGAAGCTTTATCTGGCTATATTGCCAGAGTGTGTATGTTTTTTTCCCTGCTTGTTCCACAACATAACAATAAATCTTTTGTTTGTACCAATTTCCCAAGTATTAATTTCCTGAAATGTCTAGATCCTAAGTCAAAAGGGAGATGTTGGTCTAGTTTCTCTCACCTGTCCCCTGACTCTCATATGACAGTAATATCAATTTCAGCATTTTAATTGAAATTAGCAATTGAAACCCATTTGCTATTACATTTGGAAAGTATTTCCTAAAACTATTTTATGTAATTAATCTTTGTATACATGTTGCTTCACAAGTTATACCTCCTCTTCAAATATTTAATCAATTCATTTTAAAACATTAACTATACCTTTTCCCCATTCACTGAAGAAGGCTCCAAACGCAGTAAGATTCCCACTAGGTATGGTCATCATGCTATGCCATGAAATGAATCTTCAGATTTATTAAAATTCTTACCTGTGAAGCTGGTAGACCTATGAGGAGGCGAGCCTGTGCTGATCAATGTGATTGGTAATCCCTGAACATTAATTCTGGTACTTCAAGCTACTTTTCCACAAATGAAAGTACCCTATTTCCAAAGGTTTTCTGTCAAGTCAGTCTGTGTCCTCAGGCTTTCAAGAATAGAACATGAGTAATTGACCATTTTAAATAAGTTTTATTGATATTTTTTGATTTTCATATCAGAGTCACGTCTTATGTTTTCTTCTCTCCAAAGTGAATCCTTCTTTGTAACAAATCAAAACACTTGAGGAAAGCAAAAAGACACAGCAATCATTTCGATGTGCAATATTCTTTACTTGTAGTTGATCCCCTCCTTCTTCCTACTCAAAAAAAGGAAAATACATTTACTCAGCCACCCTTGGGGACTAAGATCAGTCATCATGCTGAATCAGAGTTCAATGTTCTTTTTGTTGACATTTTTGCAGTCATTGTGCATATTGTTCTCATCCTACTCAACACTGCACCCATTCATACAAGCTGTTCCATGTTTCACTGTATTCCTCTTATTTGTTGTTCTTTACTGGTCAGCAATAGTCTATCAGTGTTGTATAGAATTACTTATTATATTAGTATACCATTATTAGTTCAATAATTCTCCCAAATAATGAGCAAATATTTGTTTTGGATTTTTTCCCCTCTACCACAAAATGTACTTCTATCAGTATTTTGGTTATTCTGGCTTTTTATTATTTTAAAAAATCTTTCATGTTATATATGAATACTAAAAGGAATATGGTCAAAGGATATGACCAGTATAGGATGTGGGAAGTGACTTGGGAAGAAATATCTGATACCCAGAATCAGCTAAAAAAGTAATACATATGAACTAAGGTAGGCTATTGCCTGAAAACCATCAGAGGGGTAGAAATGATAGTGAAACTGCTCACAAATGGTTACTAGTATGATGAAACAGATTGGGCTAAAGATGGTCCCTATTTCATATACTATTTGGATTGTGATTGACAGATACATCACACTTTATCTCAAGACTCTGATTTCGTTTTTCCCCTGAGTCTCAGAAATAGGGACAATCTCTCTCTTAACTGAACAAAATACTAGTGGAACATATATTTTTTCTTTTAGTTATCTCTAAAGGTTTCATCAATTTCATTGAAGAAAAAATGGAAATAAAAGCTGTAATATTATAAAAATATCAACAAATGAAATATGTTGCTAACTATCCCTAATAGCAGTCTATACGTCATCTGTGATTTGCTGGAGATGAAGGGAGAACACTAAGAAAGCAGGAAGTAGTAGATATATCTTTGATATATTTATTAATTATAGGGTTTTCTCTGCTTCAAGACTCAGTCTCATGAATCAAGTTAGCTATGTCTCAACATATATATCTGTATACATATATATGTATTTATGTATATACATATAATACTTTAATATGTCCAAAGCACTTTGTTTATATCATCTCATTTAATCCTTATAGCCATCTTATGAAGCAGGTACTTTAGGGATAAGTATCTTAATTTTTAGATGAATAAACTGAGGCTTATACAACCCAATAGTCCATGGTCAGAGGTTTGAATTCTTTAAGATTAAAAATTAATATCCAAATACTCCAAGTATTATATTTGATAAAATTTATTAATAATAACTAAAATAAAAAGCTAGAGTAAAATGAGGTGCTAACTCAGATGCAGTTGAGAGAAGAGAGCAAGAGGCAGAGTTACACACAACTATATACAATATGAAAGCTCCAAAATTGGGGATCAAAGAGGAAAGGAATGCTGGGAGATGTAGTTCAAAAGTACAAAATTTCTGTTTATACAGATTCCAAACCAGGTCTCTCCATACATCTCAACAAAGTATTCAGACAGAATATAGCTATTATAATGTTAGATGGGGTTTTGGTGAATGGATTACCAATTTGTTTGAACAGCATCTTACCAATGTGTAATTTAAAGATCAAATAAACTGTCAGCAATAAATTAGAACAAAAGTATAAGAATTTCAGAAAGTGGTCAAGGATATATAAATCAGAACACCAAGAATGAGAGGAGAAATGTTAGAGTAGAGCAAGTACAGTAATTTGAAGGACATGAGGAAATTGAGAAATGGTATGATAAACAACCCAATCAATACCAGGAGTCCCTTGTTAGTACTGACAGATTGGACATCTAGTTAGGAGTAATGTGTACAAAACTTTCAAAGGTGTTGAATGACGGCTGGAAATTTGAGAAAACGTTTCCTATAAAAGGAGGATAACAGTCTTGCGGGGAGAGTGGTAGGTCCATGTGCAGGAGAAGGTCTCAGCATATCTTATCTGTCAATAAAATCACACGTGGATACAGATGCTGCATAGAAGGTATTGAAAGTCAGAGCTCTCCCTACGGTTATATGTCTTCTGTGTAGTTCTTGTTTCCTAGGATTGCTCACAGGGTTGGATCCATTTAGTAAAAGAGCCTTGAAAATAAATATCTCTTCCATACTATACATGATTGACACAATCAAAAAAGGAAAAAAAAATATTACCCTAAATATGAGCAAATGAAATAACTTTCTATTTAACCAATCTCTCCACTATCCCATGTTAACATAGGCAATGATAAATTTATTTCATATACCTTCTTTGGAATAATGACAGATATTTTGTTCTCTTTTTAGATTCTTTTATTCTTCACCACTTTAAATACTATTCTAAGGGTTTTTTTAAGTTAAAATAAAAATAAGTTCCTTGTTCTTGGGGCAGCTAGGTGGCACAGTGGACATAGTGCCAGGCCTAGAGTAAGGAAGGTCTGAGTTCAAATATGGCCTCATACAATAGCTATGTGAATGGGCAAATCACTCAAGTCTTTTTGGCTCTGTTTCCTCATCTATAAAATAAATAAAATTAGCTGAAGAAGGAAGAGGCAAACGATTTATTATCTTTGTCCAAAAAAAAAAAACGAGATCACAAAGAAGTAGATGTGACTGAGCAACAATAACATGTTTAAGCCTTTTCATTCACTGTAGTAATGTAACCATTCTTCAACAGATAGCACCCAGCATCATCATAGGGAATTGAAGCACTTGTATTCTTTGTGCAAAATCTGAGCAAGGTTAATAGGGTTTACATTTTGATATACTTCTTTTCCTTTTATTTTTTTTAATAATTGCATTTTACAGAACAGCCAGCAGCCTGCCTTGATAGAGGTAGTTTTCTCATAAGATAGTGCCCACACTGATTCAATTTCAAGTCGAAAGCTGTTTTCCAAAAGATGTTAGATGGACAAATTTGGATATTCTGTACCTTCAAATGTTTCTGCTCAATGATCCTCAATTCGTAAAATACTCATGGACAGACACAAGGATGGCTGTACATAATCAATCAGGAATATTTAATTGAAGATGAAGCTTACTCTTCTCAGTAATTAAAATAAACAAATGAGAATGTAGCAAAGATGCCACTATTCCAAAGAGTATGTACCATCACTAAAATGCCAAGTAATTGAAATTATTTCAAGACTGGAATTGATATTTCTTTTGGAGACCAAAAAATATAATTCAATATTCTATCAGGTTCCAAAAATTGAGAACTTCTCATTTCTCATTATGGGAAAAATGGTCAAATGGCACAGTGCCTGGCCCATAGTGGATACTTATTAAATGGTTCATGATTGATTTATTAAAGTGTTGATCAGTTTAAAGCGATCAATTCAGAAGAAAAGACTTGGAATCTTATATCAATCCTTCCATGTTTGTTTTAATAATTAAACAGAATTTTAAAATAAGATGTTAGCATTGTTATATCCTTTAATAATTCATCTATATCCTTTAATGGCTCCAAAATCTGGATGTCTCCCAAGGCCCCAAAGCCCTATCATTCTGTCATTGGCCCTACACTCTCCTCTTTATGTTCACATCCCTTTTGTGTAAATCTCTCCCAAATTTGGATCTCTAATTCAAACCTTTCTTCAAACTTTTAATATTACATTTCCAAATGCTATCTGAGAATTTCTACCTAGATGACCTGTCAGTACTTCTAAAGCAACATATGCCAAATTATTTCATTTTAATTTCCTTTCACCAAACTATTACTTCTCCCTGAATTCCTTATTAATAAAATATTCTTCAGAATTATTCTTCTCTATTAATTATCAGAAATAATCACTATAAAATATAATTGATTCTTCCTTCTTAATACTTTCCACATTCATAATTTCATTTCTATTGTTTCTACTATTTTCCCTAATTCGGCCTTTCATTGATTCTCAGTCAAACCAAGGTAATATAACTATTGACCTATATACCTCTGATTCATTCTGTCTACATTGAGAAGCATGAACTCTACAACTTAAACATTTATCAGATCACAACAAAAATCCATTATGACATTCTGGGGATTAGTTGAGTTCAAGAGTTGAAAGGGATCTCAAAAGTCTTCATATCCAACCTATATATGACAAATATCCTTTACTACAACATACATTATAAATTAGAGAGGGTAACTTGAAGATCTCAGATAATGGTGAATTTTCCATTTTATAAGGCAAGCAATTGCAATTGTGGACAGTTCTAGGTACTAAGAAGCTTTTCTTTAAATAAAGAATTTTTTAATCTGTCTATCTCTTGTCCACTTTCCCTTTGCAAGTAGGCAACAACTCTACTTCAAAGAAGCCATTCATTTTTCAAATCAGGTATTCAAAATTTTTTTTAAAATAAAGATGTTCCTTTATTGTAAAATAATGTGTGCATTATCATATGATGATTTTGGTTAATTAAGTGCTCTAGAATGTAAAAGAGAATTCTTTGTTCTCTCTGAGTTTACACTTGTGAAAGAAAATCCTTTATTCCCTTTGTCTATTTTGAGTTAACACTTTTGTTAACAATAACTTAAGTATTCCTACTTAGTACTTCACCAGATTGTGAAGAAAATATTAACTCTCCTTTGTCTACTTTTGAATTGAATCAACAAAAGCTTGAACATCCTACTTAGAACTAGGTGGAGGAGCTTGCCACCTTTTCAACTCAATCATTCACTCTTCAATCAGCCAGAAATCTGTAAACTCTTTTGATGAGTATTTATATCTCCAGAAGGTGAGAAGTGTTTCTCACAAACACTGACCCCTAGGTAGTGCTGGGCAATTTGGAAACTGTGATTGGTCCTTGTGAAAAGGGGAAGGGGCAAGAAGCCAATATAAAAGGCCCTCAATTTCTAGGGCTAGAGGAAGTCAATTCCAAGAAGGATGTCAGCTTCAAAAGGACTTGGACTTCCAGAAGGAAGTTAGCTTCAAGAAGAAGGTTGGCTCAAGGAAAAGAGTTGACCTCAGGAGTCACCTTTCATCATCTTGACCTGCCTCTTGGAGGGTACTTGGATGAATGGAAAGCTGGCTTTCCCTTCTTGTCTTCTGGAGAGAGTTTAATTCTGGTTGAACATCAACAAGTCCTGGCTGAGTCTAGGACTGGAAAAATATTTAGTTAGATAGCCTAATGTCTTCTCTACCCTTCTCTATTTCTCTGCTTTCACTCTTTCTACCACTTTTATAAATAAAAGCTATTAAAAGTCATTTAGACTTTGAGCAATAATACTTAAAATTGGTGACTACCATATTATTTATAATTTTTATATATTTTAGTCAAACCTTTAAAATTTTATTCCTTACAAGAATATAACTTAGTATTATAGTATTGTTATGCAAGTAAATATCCCTAATATTACTGTTTCACCTCATGGTTCATTTTTGAGGAACTATTTAGTTATTTAGGGGTATGTTGTTAATATAATTTCATATAATATTACACTTAGACCCTTCTCAACAGATAAATATTTTAATTGTTTTCTAGCACCTCCTAATGCAAACTATTTGAGTGACCACCTATTCTACTTATTTGTAATATAACATCATAATGATGACATTTGACTATGCATAGCAGGCAATAACAAGTCTTCCACCTCCCCAGAAAGGCTTCCTCTCCCATGTTTCTCATTGTTAACTTCTCTGAACTCTCCTGTGGTACTTTTCTTACCTCACTTTAATTATATATGGATCTTATCTCTCTTAGTAATTTATAAATTCCTTGAAGGCTGGGATAGTGTTTATTCAGGTTCATATCTTTTCCACAATATAGGCATTCAGTAAATACATATTGAATTAATGAATAAATTACAAACGAGGGCTCTGAGATACAGCTAAATCAGAAGGAAACCCTCCCCCATTAAAAATTGATTCTCCCCTTCCATTTCCTGGGTCTCTTAAAACAATACTTCAATTTACAGATTACATGATTTTATGGTAATTCATTTTCTCGTCTAACAAAATATTCATTACGATAAAAACAATGAATTTTACAATTAAAATCATTGGAAATAAATTTAGAGAAGTGGTGATAAAGAAAGAAGAGTAGGATGAGAAATACATGTATTATTGAATGAGGTTATAAAAAAATTAGATAAGCTTCCTATTGATTATTGTTTAATGTCACACATGATTGGTGACATTTAGGTGCCTTAATCAGGTGGAAAATTGGCATAAATATGACTTTTATAAAGAGAAAGACATATAAATAATTTGGGGGAGAGTTCTGCTAAACTCTCTTTCAATTTCAACATTTGCCATTAAAAATTCTAAAGAATGGGGACTACATTATTTCTAAACTTCATAATATTCTCTGTACCCGGAAGAGTCTGTTGAACCAAGTTAGTGTTGATGCTTTTTGTTTGTTTTCCTTCTGCTGTCTTGTATAGGTTTATTCCAATGTTTAAAACTGGAAGCTACATTTAAATTAGTTTGTGCAAGATTCTGTGACATACATTCATCTTCAAAACATAGAGAAATCCAACAAAAGTAATGTTCAATAATTACCATCTCACATTTTGACTTCTTTATTTGGAGAAGAAAAATTTCCACTTAAAGTCTCAAACAGCTATTTGAGAAATGGGGTGCTAGAGTTCCCTAAAATCTTGCTGGAGATTGCTAACTCTATTTCAAGTTGCCATTAATTTTACCATTAATTTTTATTTTAAAATAAAATATCATATGTAACATAACAATGAAAGAATATATGCTATTTGGTATAAGTGGGCAATAAATTATAATAAATAATCATATTCAAGAAGAAAAAAAATTCTCACATTAGATATGTCCAAAAATCTTTCTCTTTCTTATTCTTTTACTTTTCCCTCTCTAATTTTTCCCCCTCCCTAACAAGGCAGGTAATGTGGTATAGATTGTACATATATTATCACATAATACATATTTCCCTGTTTGTTATGTGAAACAAAACAAAACAAAACAAAACACACATTGCTTAATCTAGAGAAAAACTCATGGAGAAAATAAAAAAAGTAATGACATGTTTCAATCTATATTCAGACTCTTCTATGGCAGTTCCTTCTGTATCAGTAGAAAGCCTTTTTTTGTCATGAGTCCTTTGAAATTGTCCTGGATTCTTGCCTTGTTGATAGTAGTTTGGTTATTCATAGTTAATCATCATCCATTTTGTTTGCAACATTCTCTTGGTTCTGATCACTTCACTTTGAATCACTTTATATGTCTTTCCAGGGTTTTTGTGATAATATTAAATTCCATTACAATAATATACCACATATACATATGCAATCATGTACCACTTGTTCAGCCATTCCCCAGTTGATGAACATTCATTCAATCTCCAGTTCTTTGCTAACACAAAAAGAGCTGGTATAAATATTTTAGAAAATATGGTTTTCCTTTTCTTTTCCCCTCATCACCCTAGGAAATAAACCCAATCCTGATATTACTGGGTCCAAAGGTATACATAGTTTTATAACTCTTTGAGCATAAAATTCTAAAAGTGAATTAGAATATTATGTTATCTATTAACATTTTAAGGGATCTAGAGAAGGGGCTGGGATGAGGAAAAGATGAAATATTCTATAGTTCTTAGAATTCAAGGACAAACTTGAACATGGAATGAAATCTAAGATTTTAATTTCCCGGGCTTGCCTCAAAGCACTGTGTCAGCTTAATAGAAAATTTTAGTATATTTTTATAGGATCCTTGTCTCCATTAGTGTAGAGAACTTCTACTGAGTAAATGCCTTCTACCAGTGTAGTTCACAGGTGTCTATTCCACAGTTTATAGCATAAAAGAATGGTCTAGGGATACAAATGAATTATCTAAGATCACATAGGCAGTGTGATTTTCAGATACAGGGCTTAAACTCATATTTTGCCCTCTATTACTAGGTCTTCAACCACTCTACCAGGCTGTACTTTCTTGCCAACTAAGTATCATATAAAGTTATCTTTGATTTTTGTTTGTTTGTTTCATGCAGTACCTCATTCCTAGCAATCTAAATTAAAAACTTATTTTCTATGAACTTGCTTTTTATTTCTAAAACATTGATAACTATACTTCATAATTGGTTTTCTTTGTAATCCTATATTTTTTATTTTATGCACTTAAAATATTATTCTGAGAAATAATTCATAGCCTTCATTTGACTACCAAAAGGATCCATGACACCACAAAGATGAAAAATCTTTGCTTTATATATTAATTATAATTATAAGGCAATGTAAAGGCAAATGTATGAAGAAAATATACCCAATTGGATTGTTATGAGAAATTTACCTGAGGTCATGTGCTAGAATTATTATGAATTTATTTTTAAAGACTCTTTGATAGGAGCTGACTTTGTTTTAATTTGTCTCTTTCTTTCAAAGGTAAAGAAAGCAAAACAAATATAATATATTGAAAATTTCCCACATGAAAAACCTTTTTTTTAGCCCTTACCTTCTATCTTAGAATCAATACTGTGTATTAGTTACAAAGTAGAAGAGTGATAAGGGTTAGGAAGTGGGAATTAAGTGACTTGCCCAGGGTCATACAGTTAGAAAGTGTCTGAGGCCATATTGAACCCAGGACCTCCCATCTCTAGGTCTACCTTTCAATCAATTGAGACACCTTGCTGTCCTTATGGTACTTTATCTTAAAGAACTGGTTATATTCTTATCCTTCATCTTTGAGCAGAGCACCTCTGAAGCAATGGAACAAGAGACTTCTGACTATTCTGAAAAAATGAATTGTGTTTACAAGGTAAAACAAAAAAAAATTGCATGATTCTTAAAATTCAATGAAGCTGGAATAAAGACACAATTTATGAAATAAAATCTGCCATTAACACAGGTCCAATTCTCAGACCTCTTCTATTCCCTTTATATATTTACTTTTACTCCTTGGCCAGGAAGTTGTTCCATTCATAGAGCTTCATCTGCAAGTACCTATATGGAGATGACTTACACATCTCATAACCAGCCATCATCTCTAACTTCCCTCCCACACCCAAAGTGTCTGCTGTTCTACAGACACTTCTACAGACACTGGATGCCTCTCCAATAAACTACATCTGTGTACTTACCAACAGTACAAAAGACAATTGTTTTTAAACAAGGCTTTACAGACTAACTCAACCTGACACTGCTCACAACTCTTAATACTTGTTAGTTGTGAGTGGCTGTGGATAGGTTTTCTATCTATTTTTATTTGTGCTATCTCAAAGAAGTCATATCTTCAACAAATTCAGTTCAACAAGTACTTTTAAAATACTTCCTATACCTTCTTCTTCCTTAATAACTCTCCAGCACTTCCATCACCATCTTGTAAAAATATTAAGGAATAATTTTTTGTATGTATACTTGATATTATTGAGAAAGTCTTTTAAGCTTTACTCACTACAATGACAGTATAGTAACAGATCAAATAAGAAATGGACAAAAAAGGCAACTGTGCATTTCTTTTATCTTTTTTTTCAATTGCATGAAAAGGTCTTTTAAAATTCAAAACTAACATTTATTTTAGTGGTACTCTTGTAAAGCAGATAAAGCTCTAAATAATCAATAATTGGAAAAAGCATGGTCTGGTGGCAGTGCCTATTGCAATTTCTGCATTGTAACTTAGGAGGTTGTTAAGTTGTATTTAGGTTTAGTTTTTCTATTTAAACATTTTAAGAGTATATATAATACTTCTTGGATTTCTAGGACAAAACTGAACATGGAATGAAACCTAGGGCTACAATTTCCTGGGCTTGCCTCAAAGTACTCTAAGAGGTTAGCATTACAATTTTATCTTTGCTATTTCTATAGTCTATCTGACATCAATCAGGTGCTGGATGCTTTTGTGTCACTCTCTAAAATGATTCTTATAAGTCTCTCAGGATAATGTAAGTAGGTATTCAGCCTTAGAAATGTCTATTCTTTAAGTTCCAGAGATTAGTTCCGTAATAAATTCTGCTGACACAGTGTCCACTTTTAGAGGTAATCCTTGAAATAAAAATCATCTTCTTAAACCTGATTTTTGCCAGATATGGAATTCTTCAGTGTTTTTATTTTGGTGCATCTTTTTGGCCTCAAATCACAAGAGAGACAAAATTGCTGGTTACTTAGCATTTCTAAGGCTGAAAGACGTTAACATTTTTTTAGGATAGGAAACTTCTGGCAACTATATCATTTCAGTGTGCTTTGTATCATTTGGGTACATTGAGTCCTTAACTTGAGCATACTCCTACATATAAACATTCTGTATTGCTGAGCAGTGCTTCTGAAAATGAATGTGTTATTTGACATGGCTCACATTTCCTGCTGCATGTCATCCCCTCAATAACAAGTGCCTATTGACTCCTAGTATGAATATCCCCTGGATGTGCTTATTGCAGTCTTAGCCAGGGAAAACCACTGGGGAAGGCTTACAAGAAAACATTTTGTTTTCAAGTATTTCCCGGGGTTGCATATTGGTGGTGCCTCAGCAAATGCTTCAGGAGCAAGCAAGTAGCCTAATGTTTTGTTTCTTTTTCGCTAGAGACAGCAAAATAAACTTCTCTAGAGAATGGCTAAGGGTGGAGTTCTTAAATGAAATTGTGTGACCCCAAAGCTCAAAATTTCATTACCTCTTCCCTTTATTTGGTGTGGTTTTCCCATTCCTTGTTTTTCTATAGCAATCCATCAGGAAAAAGATATGGGAGGCATTCTTTCAGCTTCAGCCAAAAAAAAAAAGGTAAGCATTTAAAATCTGAACAGTGTTATAAAAAAATTAGTCCACTTAACCGAGAAGCTGCATGATGCAAGGCATCCAGAAATGCATCACAGCACTGATCCATGTGTGGTACACTGTAGCCAAAAGATCCAAAGGATGGTAAAGACAAGCTGTTTCTTTTCCTCTTTCTGAGAGTTGGTCTACAAATCTGTGTCCCCCTACCTCTGATTTGAAACACCTGCTGTACCAATAAGATATAAATGATTTCATACTTGTATAAATGCATGATTCCACATGTATACACACATGTATTTACAAGCATATGGATATGTATATCTATGTATGCATATATACTTTTTAATTTCAGGGAGGACTTTTTATATAATGATATAGTATTACTTTAAGAGTTGACTGTTTGCTTCTCTATTTAATCTCATATTAGGGCCCCAAATTAAATTTTATCCTTCTAGGAAAGAAATCTCCAAAATATACTTCCTAGCTTTTCTAAAGGTTCAGAATAACCACATGTAGATAATTTTAAATAGCTGGGATCAATAATAACATCAAGAGTAAAAAAAAAACAAATTCTATTTAAATGACACTTTACATATTTTTGTATTTTTTGGGGAAAGGAGCTAACTAATAAGTAGTGCACTCTTTCATCCTTATACTTGGGGAGGGGGTAGAGTAAACAGAAAGCCACAGTAAGTTAAAGAGTATTCCTTACCATCTTTTCTCAGCCTTGATAACTCGTTTATACTTATAATTAGATTTGCTCTTCATGCTCAAGCTTCCTAACCTAGTCACCTTCAGTTGATCCTTCTAACCACACAATGCCATGACACACCATTTTATTGGAAAGGAGGTTCTACGATATTCTATAGTTTTCTTAACAGGTATAAATCCTCTACTGATTGCATTTTAAATGTACTACACTGGGCAATTTGAAGAGGCTCAGCCACATATTTACTAAGTAACTTAAAACCTGATGCAGTTGAGAATGGACTCTGGTTGGAGACAGTGTTAAAGAAAGTTCAGCTCTTGGCATTAATTTTGCATACAGTCAAGCGGCACTAACACACTGTTGTCTGAGGCTGCGGAAATTATATACAGTTACAATTTATGCTGGGGTAATATCGAGGTGAGGTGATCATTTGTGTATGTATGTGTTGGAGGCACGGAGGCAGCAGTAGGGCAGGTTAGGAAGCCTTTGCAGTTGCTTTACATCTTTATAGATGTAAAGCTGGGGCTTGGGGGGAGGGGAAGAGAGAAGGGAGAGATCCATCTCCTGCAAACCCTTAGGTGCCCTGGCTAGATTGGAGTACGGCATTAAAGGACATCATTCAAGCTAAATCTCAGTGCCACCACCAGACTATGGATCACTGATGAATGAGCCAGCAGTTGAATGTTTAGCAGGCTGTGACGACTTTGCACTGAAATATGAAAATTTATTACCAGCTTGCCACATCACTGCCTCTCTGCCTGCTTTTCCTGTTCCCTCCGTGTGCGCACTCCCACTCCATCTGACAGCCAAACCCCTTCTTACCCCTGCCTTCCCTCCCCCACGCGGGATTGATGGACTAACTGTCACGGAGTCCCGGCTGTCATTTTTCAAGAGCTGTAGTCCTACAGGGTCCTTCTGGCAGAGACGCCGCTGTTAGACAAGGATTGCTTTTAATATTATTATTATTAACTATGCTTCCTACCAATGACCTTGCTGAGAGGGTTAAAGAGGACCTGCGCCCTGGTGCGGTAGAATGCGCTCTATCCCAAAAGTGCTTGAGATGGAAAAAACAACGGGGCAGGAGGGAAAGAGAGTAAAGGAGAGAGAGAGAGAGAGAGGAAGGGAGAGAGAGACAGGGAGAGGAGAGGAGCGGATCAGGCAGACAGGCGGTGCCAGCCAATCAGAGGCGCGCTCCCGAGCTGCAGAAGCAGTGCATCTGAGCCGAGGGGTTTGGAGGTACCCGAGTCGGAGTCGGGTGGCTCTCTGAGGACTGGGAGCAGCTGTGCGGTGCTGTGAGCACTGAGAAAGTCCCCCTTTGCTTCTTGTAAATTAAGTTCCTTGTCACCAGTTAGGGCAAGTCAGCCAAGGTAAGGCTTATATGAATGGCACTTTAATCTATAGTAGCATTAAGATTTTTGGTACAGTGGGGCTGCTAACCCAGTACAATCAGAGTAAATAATAATCATTATCATAATAATATTTTGTAGAAGCTTCCTTTAGTGGGGGTTTCACAGCCCCTGATTGTTTATCTGAAAGTTGTGTCTAATGCCGTTAAGCCTTATCCTCATTGCTGTTGTAACATTTTTGTTTGCTTATCTAGGGATGTTGTGATAGAGCCAGTCTAGAGAATAAGGGTCTAAGAGTACAGCTGTATTTTCTGTATATTTTAATCTGTGAATGTGTTAATATTGGCTCTGCTCCGGAGTAAGTTGGGAGGATACTGGGCAAACAGGAACATTTTAATAGTAGGTGCATCCAAATAGGCTCTCACTTATAGATGTGTATTAAAATGAGGCAAAACCATTGTAGAGATGAAAAACTAACATTAAACTACAGATTTTAGTAGTGGTTTTTAATCATTGCCTTTCCAGGATTTGTGAAATTTCATGATATCTGAACACAGAAACTGCATTAGAGCAGTACTGCCCCCCCCCCTTCAAGGAATGCTTCCGTAACTGCTTATTAAGCCTTAAGATGAAACTTTTACTTTTTGAAAAGGGCAGTATAAATGATGCATGAAAAGAAATTAGTCTTCTCCTATAGGCATCTACCCCCACCCCTTAAACATTAGGAGATGTTTACTGTTTTATTAGCATTAATTCATTTCCCCACTTCAACTTCCTAAACTGGTGAAAGAAGGATGTGTAGTTCAGCATTTTAATAAGCATGTAGTTCAGGACTATAGCTTCTCTGTTTCATATTTGGTAAGAAACAAGATAAAATTGCAGTGTGTGTGGTGTATGCATGTGTGTCCTGTGTCAGTGCGTGCAAATGCATGTGTGCAAAGAGAAGATGATGGAGAAAGCAACTCAAATGTAACAGGTGCAAAGAAATAGAAATGGAATTCCCTAAAGTAGACTTTGAATTATGCTAGGTCTTATTTCCTTAATATTTTATTAAAATTCCTGCTACAATAAATGTACTTGCAGTTTAATTGACAATAAATTCTTCTGACACCTTTTTTTCTCCTTCCATTAAAAGGAAACAGAAAAACCCAAAGTAAAATAATAATTGTCTTCATTTACCTTAGGTGATGGCATCACTGTGTCTTGTTATGCAGCTTTGATAACTAAGTATAGCTGCTGGCTCTTTTCAAGCCTTTATTCTTAATTTTGGAATCAATGAGAGATTTCTGCAAACATCATGGTTTTCTTCTGTAATAATTGTCATCTGTGACAATTCTTGTAATGCCAGAGAATTTTTTAATTTTGATTTGAGAGCTTGAAATGTGGTATAACTCTCTATTGGGAAAAGATGGACATGATTCCATTAGAAAATTCACTTCCATTTCTTACCAATCTGATTTCAATAATCACTCTATTTTCTGTTGATGTCTTTTAATTCAAACTTCCTTAGCAATTATTTTTTCAAAATATTCACATAATAGATTAGTGTATTTATCTCTCTTCATAAGCCATGAGACCAAGTTGCATGTAAACATTCCAAGAAATGTTTTTGATACAATATCCTGGAGGTTTCTAAAATGGAAACAAAAGGTAATTCTAACAAAACAGTACTAATAGATTAGACCTCTTTCCCCATCCCTCTGTGTCATGAATAACATTGTAGGGTGATTCTGTCCTTTCTTGGTGCTCTTCTTTTCCTTCTTTGAAAAATCATTTATGTAAGTATGTACTCAGTGATATTATAGCTATTATGGGAGATGCAAAAAAACAAAGTTTGTACTTCCTGCCCTCATGGAGCTTATTATAGAGGAAACAATGTATGTGTCTTGTATTTATTTACAATAATGGGCTAATAAGCAGAGTGCTTTGAACACAGGTACTTAACAAATGCTTGTTGACTTGTCCAAATGTATGATTAAAACATGACAGTGCAAAGAATAAGTATAAACAAGGTATGTTCCAGAGAAACAAGAGGTTTCTTCTGAATGGAGTTGGAGAACAGAAAAGGATTTGTGGAAGTGATGGTATTATGACATTTCTAATACAATGGGAAAGCAATATAACAGACTGAAAGACAAGTAGTAGCTCAAAAAACAAGAGATTAACAATCTACCTTGTGTACTCAATATAACTGAATTTAGTTGGAAAGCTGTGCCAATAATACTTCAACACTTCAAGGAACTGTGGGTGTGAGTATTCTTTCTAACAAGAAAGATGATGACTTTTCTACAACTTAGACAACAACCTTCAAGAGTTATTCTGGACAAATAAGTCATTACCCTCTGGTCAACTCTGAGAATTTCTCTGAATTTCTCTATGCTACTCTTCAAATAACAATTGATCCAATTGTGAGTCTATATACTGCATAGATTTGACAGAACTTGTTTTCCCATAGTCAACTTTTAAAAACTCAGGGTTACCATCATCCCATGACAGAAACATGGAAAAAGATTTCAGGAGAGGATGGTTAATGTTTGGGGTTTATCTAAATTGGGAATAGTTAAACTTCTTAATGTCTAAATACTATAGAAGTTTGAAAGAGAGGGAAAAAGGAAGAAAAAACTTGTATTTATTTGGCACTTTAAAATGTACAGATCAAATTATGTACACTAGCTAATGACATCTTCATAACAATGCTTTGACACTAAGTATTATTACTATCTCTATTTTACAAATGAAGAAAGTGATCAAGTAAGTAAAACGATTTGCTAACATTCACACAATTTGTAAGTGTAGAGGTAGCACTTGAACCCAGATATTGCCTGAGCTCAGGATTATATCTATGCTATCTCTTTTGAGGAGAAGATGAAATGAGAACAGTTAAGGGAAAGTACAGAAGTCTGGTGACAAACATGCATTGGTTCACAATTTTGCCCAGAATACAAATTATAGTTTTGGTTGTTTAGTAATTTCAGTTATGACTGATTCTTCGTGAGCTCCTTTAGCATTTTCCTGGCAAAGATATTGGAGTGGTTTGCCATTTCCTTCTCTAGCTCATTTTACTTACAATAAGGAAATTGAAACAGAGTTAAGTGACTTGCCCAGGGTCACACAGTTAATATGTCTCAGAGGATATATTTCAACTCAGGTCTTTATGACTCCTGGCCTAGTCTTTTATCTGCTGTGTTGCTTAGCTATTCCAATAATACTACATATTTATGGTGTGCATATGTGTGTATGTGTGTGTGTGTGTGTGTGTGTGTGTGTGTGTATTCTTCTGTGGTCCCTTAACCTGCCTTTATTACAACTGTAATGTCAGTTTTCTAGTCAGAATACTAATATAAGAGAGAGAAGTGAGGTAGGAGAACAATTTGAGTTTACTCAAGTTACTTGTGATTCTCAACAAAGTTGAAATACCTTTCAGATGAAAATTAAAGCTACCATATAGCACAGCCCATTCCATTAGGAATAGCTCTTACTTATTATGAATTTATTCCTTATTTTGAGCTAAAATTGACCTTTCTATTATCTCCACTCACTGCTCCTAATTCGATCCTTGTAAAAACATAAAATAAATACCTTTTCAAAATGATAGCTTTTAAAATATGTGAATATAAGTATAATTTTCCCCACCTCCAAATTTCTGTCTTCTGTAGGTTAAACATCACAAGAAATAAAGAGAGTGAGAGAAAGAGAGAGGCAATATAGGGACAGATGATTGATATTGAAATATATAAAAATAAACATAATATATAGGTATAAATATATGTACATATATAAATTTAATATATATTCTATATAATGTATATAAGCATATATATAACTGTAAAATAATATCTAATTATATATGCTTATAGGAATATTATAAATATTAATTTTAATGCATCAGAACTCTTCAGTTATGAGTGTATTCTCTGCATATTTTATGGTATGATAATGATTAATGAAAGAGGTCAAATTTCTTTATTGATTATTTTTTGGTCCAGTTGTGGTGGATTTTTCTCTATATACTAAACCTTTGAATCTCTAGATAGATTGAGAGTGGTGGCTCTCATTATAAAAGGAAGTTAAGAGATACTGAATGATTTTAACAGGTTGATTTTATTTTTTATTATATCATATCATATCATATCATATCATATTAATCATATCATATCATATCATAATAAATATCAGACATTTCGAGCTGGAAATAATCATAGATACATGTTATTCTATCACCTGTATTTTACAGAGGAGAAAGCTGTTATTCAGAGAGGGAAAGGGACTTGCCCAAGGCCTAACAGGCATCCTGTTGCAGAGTCAAATTTAATACCCAGGTCCTTGGACCACAAACCCAGTGTTATTTCAACTATACAATAACTATATTTCAAAAATTAGAACTCAATGGCAACATTCTCACATAGCTACTCAAAGACAATGTTTGGACACCTAATTACATTTTAAATTTACACTTTCTGTGACATGATTCCCCAATATATGATGTTACCAAGTTTTAAAGAAAATAAAGTAGAAAATAATGGTTCAATAACTCAAGATCAGTTGGAATAGAATGATGGGTAAGCTGAGGACCATGAATACTTTGTAAAAACAGTATCTCAATATAATTGGCTTATATCATAATCTTTTATAATTTTATTTTTAACTACCCTGTTTTTTTCAGTGGGGGCCCATGGGCTTGGTCAGATTGTCAAAGTTATCCATGATATTCCAAAGAAGTTAAGTACCGTATGGACAAGATGGTTCCCTTTCTACTCAGAGATCCTGTGATTCAGATTGATTTTACTCCAGAAGCATTTTAATTTGTTTTAAAAAGGCATTACAAAGCAGATCACTGTGTACCAAAAATCTATTCTTGGAGAAAATGTGAAAGTAAGAAAATTCAAGGGCATTTACTTTAACATTCTGAACATACACAAATATAATATGAAAGCAATCAGAAACTATAGGTGAATGCACCTCAGGAATATGATGCTGATACTATTTTATAAACTTCCTATAAGTCTAAAAAAGGTTATGAACAAAATCACATCCCCTACATCATTTTTTTTTGTTTTCATTCTTGATATCGACAAAATAAGTCACTGAAAACACAACATTTTGTCCATCTAAGTTCTATATTATCGGCTTCATCTATTCAAACTTAGGACTCTTTCTCCTTGCAATTCTGTATGATTATAAATGCAAATAATTTTATATCAGTAAGGTAATTAATATCTTGGGAAGATCATCATTGTTTTATAGAATGTTTCAATAGTCGTGAATTAATTTGGACTAGGCTTACATTTAAACAGATAAAATAGAAATGATTAAGATATTCAGTTGCACAAATTTTGACCTTTTAAAATTTAGAAATAGGTTTATTGGAGTATTCTGTGTTAATTTATATATTGCCTTTCTTTAGAATAGGGTTGATCTCTTATACAAAACTACGTATATTTGTATTTCTGCACATACCTACAAACACACCTAGAAATATAAGCTCTTAGAGCTCCTTAAGAAGTCAAAAATGACAATTTGAATTAAAAAGTTTTCCTGTATCCCTTCCAACATTTATCATTTTCCTATTCTGTCATGTTGACCAATCTCATAAATAAGAGATGGTATATCAGAATTTTTTTAATTTTCCTTTCTCTAATTTAGAATGATTTAAAGCATTCTTTTATATGACTATATATGGCTTTGATTTCTCCATCTGAAGATTGCCTATTCATATCCTTTGACCATTTATCAATTCGAGAATGACTAATTTTTTTCTATAAATTTGATGTAGTTCTCTAAATATTTGAGAAATGAACTCTTTATCAGAGATACTTAGTATGAAATATTTCCCCCAGTCTTCAGCTTTCCTTTTAATATTAGTTGCATTGGTTTTGTTTGTATAAAAACTAATTTAATATAATCATAATTATCCATTTAATTTCTTATAAATTTACAACCAAAATTAGGCACAGCATAGATAACTAGTAATAACAATACTGGAACAGAAGCTGGGATAGAGTACATCTTTTTAATTATATATATGTTTTAATTATTCAAGAAAAATATTGATAGCATTAATAGTTCCTTTTATATGCTTTTTTAGAGTTCTTACAAGTATTTGAGGGAAATAGTGCAAGTACTGATTTTATATGAGAATATGCCCAGCCTCAGAGAAATTAAATAATTGCTGATGTTATATAGCATATATATGAGAACTAGGATTTTATACCCGGTTTCCTGAGCCCTTTCCATATAATACTAAACTGCCTTTCTACTTAAAAGTTGAAGTAGTTAGTTCACAATTCAAAAAGGTATTTCTTTCATTAATAATTCCTTTGAGAATATTATTCATATACTTGACCTATCAACTTACACTTGTTTTACAAAGCAACGTAATGGAGAAAATTAGATCAGACTTGAGATTTCCCTAGCCAGTATTTCTATTAAGTGCTAAAGGTTTTCATTTCGCTACAGAACTAGCTATCTTTGCCTAGGATAACAAGTACTATTCTGTCTTATCGTGGGCAAACATAAAATAAGTCCCTTTTGCACACCTCAGCAATATTCATAAGTGATGACTCCAAAATGATAAAACCATTAAATAAAGTATTCCCAAATGAATGTGTTCTTTAAGTAACCATTTCAAAAGACTGCTCACTTGTTCCAAAAATCCAGTGGTCAGTCTTTGCTCATATATTTCTTCTTCTTCTTCTTCTTCTTCTTCTTTGGGGGGTAGTTTTCTACTTGGTCAATTAGTGAACAACACAATATGGCTATTTGTTACTTGATATCCAAACTTTATGTTTGGAAGAACTGATATGATCACTTTACATACACATTTAGTCTACCATATTTGACTTGTATTGTTTTTTGTTTCTGAAAATCAAATTCATCCACTGAAAGGAAAAAAAAAAAGATTTGACCTATTTTAATATTCAAGCAACTATGAAGTCTCCTCTTAAGAAAACCACAATGGTAGAGATTTTGTTTAAAATTCAATAATAAAAATAATTAACCTTAAAGGGTTATGTTATTCCACATTAATATGATAACAAAATCACAATAATGACAAGGGAATTAATTGAAACATGTCTGTTTTTAAAAAATTATCTTTACTTTTTGTTTTAGAATCAATACTGTCTATTACTTCCAATGCAGAAGAACAGTAAGGATTAGGCAATGGTTGTTAAGTGACTTATCCAGATTTAAACCCATGACATTTTGTCTTTAGACCTGGCTTTCAATTCACTAAGATAGTTAGCTGCCCCTATGTGTCTGCTTTTAATTGAAGAACAAGACATGCTAATTTTAGTAGTGATGCTTGATTGAAATGATGTATTTGCGGTGAAATTATTTGGTTCATTTAATATTACTTGAATCTCTTTAAGCCACTTTCCCTCCTTTTGTAGTCATGATCCCCAGGGGAGGCTAATTTAAGCACTTTATGATGAAAAAATTCACTGCTTAGTAGCCACTCAGTGTGACGCTCACCTAAGATATGTCAGAGTACACCAGACTTCCAGGTGAGATTTGTTCAGCCTTGCCAGTATCATTATAATATTAAAGACCAGTTATTAGCAAATCCCTAAATCCCTGAAGATGTCCCGAGACCCATCCTCTTTATTCCAGTAAGGCCCATGCTCAAATCCAATTTTACTTACATAAACTTCCTTCCTTTCTTCCTTCCTTCCTTCCTTCCTTCCTTCCTTCCTTTCTCTCTCTCTCTCTTTCTTTCTTTCTCTCTTTCTCTCTTTCTTTCTTTCTTTCTTTCTTTCTTTCTTTCTTTCTTTCTTTCTTTCTTTCTTTCTTTCTTTCTTTCTTTCTTTCTTTCTTTCTTTCTTTCTTTCTTTCTTTCTTTCTTTCTCTCTCTCTCTCTTTCTTTCTTTCTTTCTCTCTCTCTCTCTTTCTCTCTCTCTCTTTCTTTTTTTCTTTCTTTCTTTCTTTCTTTCTTTCTTTCTTTCTTTCTTTCTTTCTTTATTTCTTTCTCTCTTTCTTTCTTTCTTTCTTTCTCTCTTTCTTTCCTCTTATCTGACTTCTCCCTTTCAATCCCCTTTTCCTATTCTTCTTTTGTCTCCTGTACCCTTCATATAAATGTCTCTCATGACTCTTTCCGAAGCCTTTTCTTCTCCAAAATTTCTCTCAGTGATCTCATAAGGTATCATATAGTCAGGTATTATCTCTTTGCACATGACTCTAAGATCTCATATTCAACTTTGATATTTCCTGAACTTCAATTCTCCAAATAAAGCTGTCTATTATGTATCTATACCTGAATGATCAATTGACATTTCCAACTCAGATTGCCCACAAATTTCCTCCTAAACCAGCCTTTTACAAACTTGCCTCTTTCTGCCATTTGTTACTATCTTTCAATTAATGCTAATTCATAATATTAGATTCCCTTAATTCTTCTCCATTCCCAAATTCATATTGAATTGGTTGTTAATTCTTGCTTATTCTACCTTTATAACATATTTTCCCTCTTCATTCCACTAACATAGGCAGTACATAGTTGAAGCTCTCCTTCCCTATCTCCTAGACTATTATAATAATGTCCTAATTGGTTCCTCTTTCTTTTAGCCTTTCCTTGCTCCAGTTTATTCTCCACAATGGGAAGAATCTTCTTCCTAAAACACATTTTCCTATGTCATCACTCCACTGCTCTAAATGCTTCAGTGGCTTTTTTTGTTCTAAAATAATAATCATAATCATCCTTTAGGCTGGTGCTTAAGGGCACAATCTGCCCAAAACCTAGCTTTTGAGTCTCATCTGAAATTGTTTCTCTCCCTACATTCTATTTTTCTGGCAAATAGGATCATCAACTATACTTGGAATTCGACCTTTATACAGCCATCCCCGCCACCCCCACCCCCACCCCCGCTATCTGCCCTACCTCTAGTGTCATCCATTTTCACTATGAGTCTTTCTTTCTTGTCCTTCTATGTTCAGCAAAGTTTAGACTCTTTGACTCTCTTCCCTTAGATCCCCAATTAACACTCTCATTCACAAATGATCTTATATTTATGTCTATGAACTTCTTTTATGCCATTCGTCCTTCCCTCCTTATAAATGGAAACTCCTTGAGACTAGCATTAGTTTCATTTTTCTTTTTGTAACCCCATTGCCAGCCTAAAGCCTTACACATAATGGGTACTTAATAAGTATTTATTCAATTATGGAGCTATGACAAGTGGCATATTAAGTACATACAATTCTTGAAATAATATACAGATTTTAGTATTAAAACCTCATATTCCTCCTTTCCATAGTAACCTCTAACATCGCCGTGGTCTATTTTCATCCTTGCTCAATTTTTCTTTTTTTTCCCTTTACTTTTTTATTTTGCCCTTTGTTGATTTGTTTCCTTCCTCTTGTATTTTTTTTTTGGCATGGTGATGAATAAATATAGAACCAGTAATCAGGAGGTCTTATTTTCAAGTTCCAGCTACTCCAGACCAATAATTTCTTTTTTATGTGATTTGATTGTCTCATCCATAAAAAGAGAGGATTAGGCTGCATGATCACCAAAGTTTCTTTCAACATTAACAATCTATGACTTTGAATTATAGCCTATTAATCTTACTCTTTTATTATCTCCTCCAAGATTGTCAAAATCTTTACTGCCCCAGGAACTGTTCATTTCCTTCTGATCATCACTTGTTTTCACGTATCTTGTACTAGCAGACCATATACAATACCTATAGAACATCTCTCAATGCAGTGGTTATCATTCACTTGAGAAAACATCTAGTCTCTTCATTGTAATGTTGGACTTAGGAATACTTCTAATAAGTTCTTTACGGGCTGTAAGGGCAAAGTTCCAGCAGAACATGATTTACCATCTAGGGAATGATCTACCTCTCTCTATTTCTCATTTCCACTCTTGGTAATTATTTGGAACCTTGTGGGATGATATGTTTGTGAATTTTATTTGAGTAACGACTATGTTGTATTTAACATATACAGCTTAGACTTCCTTGAATTTTATAAATATATTATAAACTGGGTTTTAAGATATAACATCTCAATAGAGACTGGTTGGAAAGGACAGGAGAATAAATCACTGTTTCCCATGTGAAAATCATATCAAGTTTGAAAGGATATACATATCTGAAATTGAGCTTATAGAAATGGAATATGCAGTATAGATTACTTATGTGGGGGTTAAAGGCGAGATTGATGGAATCAAACTCCTATAAGTTGTAGAGTAGAAATGATTTCATATATATGCAGAAGAGTATTTTTTTAGAATTGAAAATTTTTATTTAATTGATTTAGAATATTTTTCCATGGTTACATGATTTGTGTTTTTTCCCTTCCCTCTCCACACCCCCCGCCCCCTGTAGCCAATGAGTAATTCTACTGGGTTTTACATATTTCATTGTTCAAGACCTATTTCCATATTTTTAATATTTGCATTAGGGTGATCGCTTATAGTCTACATCCCCAATCATGTCTCCATTGATCCATGTGATCAAGCAGTGTAAACCTTAAAATTTCTTAGAATTACATAGCTGAATTCCTTGGCGACCTTAAATTAATATATATCAGTCTTTTAAAGCGATTTCCATGTCACAGCAGTTATTTTTCTTCAGTGTTTCTACTCCCTCAGTTCCAGAAGGGTATTTTTATTTAAATATGAATATATAGTTTTAGTACCCTGAAAGTACAGACTCTTCTGAGTGTACAATTGTGACTTTCAGGAAAAGAGAGGTATATGAGGATGCTCTCAGTATCCTCTAGTGACTTTGTTTACTATAAGATATGTTAGCATTTAAAAAATAAACCTCCAAATAAGCCTTTTCTCAAGATATTGGCCCTCAAGAATATATATTTTAAGAGCTTTCCCTTTAGTGCTGAACCAATAAGAAGATTCCATTGCCTGATTGCTAAAAATAAACAAATGAAAGCTGTCTAAGTTCCATTCTATTGTTTTACTTGGTTTTTGAGGAAGAGTTATTGTTTATTGTTTTTGCACTAGAAATTGTTATTTGATAATAGGTTGTTAATATTAACTTGAGAGTGAATTCCTGTTACTGATGAACAGCTATCTTTGTCATTATCCATTTATATTCTTTGTATATTCAGAACTTAATTAAGAGCTATTTCATTAAAGCATATTGAAATTTTGCCTAAACTCCAACCTGCCAAATCATAGTTAATTCTATGAATCATAAAACAATATATATTCCAATAAAAATGTTCCCACATTTTATTTTCTAACTATTAAAATATTGACATTGTCACATAAAAAGTCAATATTTGGTTGTATTCATAAGATTGATATTTCAGCACTTCATAATGAACCTATGATCTTATTAATAATGGCTATTTCTTTCTGAAATTCTAATTACTACTCTTTTATACAATACATTCTATTAAGTGCTTTATAAATATGTTCTCATTTGGTCCATAAGACAACCCTGCAAGGTTAATGTGATTTTTGTTTCCATTTTACAATTGAAGGAACTGAAGCTGTTCAGTAGCTAAATCCTGATTTGAATTCATGACTTCTTGATTCCAGATCCAGAAATCTCTATTCTACCACCTAGCATCCTTGAACATTCCTTGAAAGTGATTCAAAAGAAAAGACATATATAAATGAAATATTTATGTAATTTTCTTTAATATTTTCTCAAGTAAGAACTTTTCAAACTTGTCATGCACACATACAAAGAACCAAGTATGAAGAAGGTAGCAATTAAAATAAAACTCAATACTTCAGACATCAGAATAATTATATTTTTAGACTATAATTGAGAAATGTAAATTAAAAAAATTCCCAAAATATGTTTTTCTCCAGCACTATATATAGTTTTAGTATACACAAAGCCAATAAATGAATCTGGAGATACCAAGAATTTTTCATATTTGGTGTCATGAACTCCTTTAGAAGTTTGGTGAAGCCTATGGTTTCCTTTAAAAGTTATATTTAAATCCACAAAATAAAATTAATAGGATTAAAATAAAGTAAAATATTAAAATAAAAACTCAAATGCAAAATCCTGAACTCCAGGTTAAGAAGCCTGTCTTAGACCAAATAGTCTGTGTTATATATAGAATTAGCTCCCCAAGTCATGCCAAGAGGGTTTTGACTTTAGGTACTCTGGTTCAATTCAAACTGACTGGAGAGATCTCAAAAGAGTTCCTCAGTAGGTCATTTCGGCAGTTGAAATTACTCAAGAGAAATAGACAAATAATTTGTCATCAAATCTACCTACAGAATGTTCAAGTTAAATTACTTTTTAATTTAATTGAACACCTGGTTTTGACTTTTTAAAAATTCCTAACCTCCATGCCTGTTTGTTAGATTATTAAATTCCAAATTAAGAATTTTTTTAGTTGATCCTCAAAAAGAGAATCCTTTTAGTTGCCTTTTAAAAGTAAATTTGAGGATGACTTGCCTGAAATATTTTGACTAGAAAAAACATTATAAAATTAAATACAAGACAATCTAAAATTGATATTTGTGTCATTGTGTAGATATTAAAAACATATTAGGATATATTCATAGTTGTTATCTGTTGATTTTAATGCTTTAATTTTTTTTCAGGTTTGCCAATCCTATTCCTTTTTTTTTCCAATAAGAGACAGCTATATCATCAATTCCAATGTAATGTATACTATTTCTAGCTCAGCATCCTTGGTTATTTTACCTGAAAATGTCTAGACTATTGGCATCAACTGCTTCTTTTGCATAATTAATTATCTTGGCTTCATTTATATAGAAATTTCCAAATTCCTATACTAATTTCGAAGTAGTATGCCTATATTTATTTTTCATGGTATTTCAGCAGCTTGTTTTTATTGACTAGATGGAAAATAAAGTTTTCTTTAAAAAATTTAAAACTTATCCTAACTTTCATTGAAGGTATTTATTCCATTAAATAACTGAAGTGTTTGTTTAGGGTTCAAAACAAACACATAAATATACTTCAAAACTTCCATGTATCTATGTCATACCTCTGATGTGACTTTTTACTTCATCAATTCTGATTAAAACCCATTAAAACCTTCTCAGTCTGGGTTGTATATGGTCTCCCATAAATCTTACACAAAGAACATAAGAACTTCCTCTAGGGCTTTTAAAATCTTATTTTTATCAGGGGAGCAATTCAACTGCTTGAATGTCATTCTGTTCTCTAGCCACCTGGCTAGTCAACCACTTTCTCTGATCACTTTATTCTTTATTAGAATAATCTTCCCTATGATACTTTTTTGTCACTTCTTTTTAGTACATAGCCCTGAATGGGTGCTTTAGCCTGCTCACATTTACAATACAAGATTCCATTGAACTCTGGTTCATACATATCTCCAATGATTTGTAGTGGTTATTCCAAAATTTATAGTCACAAATTATCTTCAGGAGTATGTTTGTGCTAAAAAGATTAGAATTTGTTCCTGAGAACAACTTGTAATTATTCTATTTGCTGCCCAATTTCCTTCTATCCTTATTTTTTCAGAATGAGTTCATTGTCAATGTACAGTGCTTAAGGTGTATACATATGTATATACATGTATGTGTATAAGACTATATTAAGATTTTGATATATTATTAATTTTGTTTAGGCCTTCAGCACTTCATAATGAGTCTTTGATCTCATTGATAATGGAAATTCTCTACAGATGTTGTAATAATTACTCGTTCATTCCATTTGTGAAAGGCACTGTGCTAAAATCCTTATTTGGTACTCAAAACAATTAAAACACATACTTGCATACATCCCCCCCAAATATATATATATATATATATATATAATACACACATAAATATATATATATACATACATATATATACACAAAATACACACATATGTCTATATAGAAATGTGTATGTCTATATATTTGTTATTTATACATATATGCATATGGATATATATATAGCACCTATGTATGACATATTCTCATCAAAATTGACAAAAATAGTTTAAAGTAATAAAAATCTTAGCACAAGTGTGCTGTTAAATTGTTGGTAGAATTGTTTATTTCAGCTCTTTCCATATTTCCTTGTTTTTTTTTTATTTGCCATTATCTCTAGGAAAACAATAATCTCTTATTCTGATATAGCATGATTGAGTCCACCATTTTCCATTTGGGATATGGAGGAGGTTTTCAGTTAAAGATAACCATCATTTCCCCCTTTTATCAATGTTCTCAGGATAAAGTTCTGGAAATGAGATCACAGGATCAAAGGACATGATCCCTTTTGTGAATCACATTGTGTATTGCTTTTGCAATATTAAAGCAGGATTGCAGCACACACACATATGGTGAGGAAGAGCAGATGGATAGAATTTAAAGTCAGGATCAGATGGATTTGAATACAGATACTTATGTATCAGTGATCCTAGGCAAATCACTTAAACTTCTCTCAAATTCTGAGAGTGTTTATTAATGGCATCATTTATTAACAGCAGATTGAATAAATTAATAATCCATTGAATAAATTAACAATAACACATTATATAGTACTTCACATTCTCTATGATCTTCACAATCCCATGAGATAGCTACTTACAATATCCCATTTTACAAGTAAAGCAATCGAGTCTAAAAGACATAAATGACTTCCATCTTATTTCAAAGCTAAGTATCAGAGTTGAAATTTCAACTAATTCTTCATAAATTCAAGTCCAAACTTCTATCCATTCACCATATTGCCCCACTGTTGAAATATCTCTATTCCTGTTTATTGGTATATCTCTCAAATTAGGGCAATCAAATAATTATTTAAGCATAAATATTATTAAGCATTTACTCTACAATTAATCAATTAATTGCTATACTAAATTCTGATAATATGGGGGTGGTGGTGATGACAGTCTTTACCCTCAAGAAGATTTCATTTCAATAGGAAAAATAATATCATATAGGGGAATGGCTTTTAAATAGTCAGCTTGGTTGAGTCAGAGGCTTAATGCACAAAAAATAAGTGGTTTAACTTTATAGGAACTGGGGGGCATGATTCTTAGAAGGCATGGGAGTGAGACAAAAGATTCAAGCAGAGATAGGCAGGCCAATAGAGTTATTTTACTTCAATCATGTGTGTATATACTATAGAGAATATACACTATACAACAGCATATATAATTTATAACCTCTCTGAACCTCTATAACTGTAAAGTGAGTTTTTTTTTTTCCATCTATGCTAAACTAGTTTGACTAAATGATCTCATAGATATCTTCAGCTCTAAATCCAATTTTTGAACCTCCACTCATAGAGATTGAAACTTTTACATTTTGGTAGATTTTTCATGAGTTGTGAAAGATAGAAACATTCATCATCCATTTTCTAACCTTTTGTGATGAGCCTTTCAAAACTTCAAAAGTTTTGTGATTGAATGACAGACACCCAGCCAAGTGCTGCCTCTATACTCAAAGCCTTTCAAACTTAGAGGGAACTGTCACAACTTGCAATCTGCTGGAAGAACCTTCAAGAATCAGGGTCACCTTCAAATTAAAGAAAGGCTTCAAATGAAGACATATGTGTATATATATATATATATATATATATATACACACACATGAAAAATTTGGAATTTCATTGGACTCTTTCCCTCCCTTATTTAAGGGAATAGAATCATTTTAGAATCACAAGTGAAATGATACTTTTAATTCTCCAAACTAATACCTCAGTTCTGATGATATTTATTTACCTGTTGAGGTGTAAATAAATGTGTTTTTAGAAAATATACTGTTTCTGCCTGAGAAGTTTCAAAAATGTTATTGAATGGGTTCCCCAGGGCATTGTGAGCCTGACATTCACCATTTATTCACTCTGATCCCTACAGTTTGCACTTTTTTCATTGCAGAAGACTGTATAACTCTTTGTTATGATCTCAAAGAGATTTGCTTTTTTCATATAACAACATAAACAGATATTTCCAACTGGCTTCATTTTGCTTAAAGTTTGATTTTTAAAACTTCATATGATGAATTTGAAAATTCATTTAATATATTTATCAATTTTTCTCATTTATTTTTAATTTAATTTAATTTTAAATATTATTTTATTTTTAATTGTGTTCCATCATTGAAGTACAATGGGGGAAAGTATTACTTTCTGGGAAAGTATTTCAGAAAAAAATAACATACTAATATTTTTAAAAAGGACTAAGCAAAAAGTACAGTGTTCTATCTTAAAATGTTATTTCTAATATATACTTTAACAAAGTTTATTATAAATAATATCATCTATGCTGTAATAATGTGCATATTTCAGAGCCATGGTAAACTAAGCATTGATGGTCTATATGTAAAGTGTGCCATTTTATTCATTATTGATTGTTAATATCATTTATTTATGATAGAGTATGTAAAACATTTTTTATGATTTTCAACATATTCATTTCCTTTATTTTCATTCTATATGTTTTCCCTTTCTACCTATTTTTTTCTCTTATACTATAAAAATGGACATCCTTTAAGTCTCTATTTTTGATCCTCTGTTTTTGTTCTATCCTTAGTTCACTGGTGAGTTCATCTACCCTCATGATTTCAACTTTTACCTCTAATGATTGATACATTGATAGAAGCATTTTTCTAGAACATACCGTATTATTAAAACTAACTGGCGATGTCTCTCTTTCAATGGTATATTTCCAAAACATGCTTTTTGACATCTCTGTTTCCCAGTTCTGAGTGAATAATTAAAAAATCCTCTCTAGACAATCACTAGAATATTCTAGTTCTCTTAATATACTAAGGTTACAAATGTTTCATCAGAGCCATCTATTATCTTTCACTTTTAGCATTTTCTGTTAATACACGTCCTCAGTGGTATCATTTATAACAATACTGATAAGATGTCATAATCTCCAAAGTCCAATATGCATGTTTGCAATAACCTTTGAATTACTCATAATTCCGATTCCTATGAAATTATTTTATTCCCAACCATGATAACATTATGTGGATAGAATTGATATTAAAGAGATAATCATTTGTTGTCATCAAGCAGTTTGAAAATACTGTGTCATTTGTCAAATGTAATCAAGCCCAATCTACTCTTTCTACTTAATTATAAGTATTAGTCCATATGCATGACCTGTCACTCATTTTCTTCTCTCCTCTTCCTCCTTCTCTCTTTCTCTGTTTCTAAGTCTCTCTCTGTCTCTATCTCTTTTTCTGACTCTGTCTCTCTATAATCTGGCTGCTCATATTAAATCAATATGCTTCTAGACCTACTATTTATGGTTCACAGTATGTCCAGAGTTAAATGTTAAATTAATTTCTTCTCCATTGCTGCAGAATTTACCGAGAAGGCCTGGTCATAGTCTAGGATTTCCTTTTATTAAAACAATCTGATTCAACAATCAAAGCATTTAATGAACCTTCCTCTCAGTTAGACGATCATATTTTTCATAACTTGCCCAAGACAACTATTATGGCAATGGAATATCTTAAAACTATATGTTCTCATATTTTACACCAATTGATCATTGAATAAAATTGGTAATATCCCTCATATGACAGATGTTTGAGAGTTAGCTTGTTTTAGTTGACACTTTAGAATTTCATTTTATTCTACCAAATAAAATACTCCTTTTAAACAAATCAAACTGAAATAGATAGAGAGCTTCAGTTTTCTACCAACCTCAATTAATTGTGGGACTGACAGAATATGGTCTCCAACAGAAAGTAAACTGAAATACTGCTTATTTCATGGGTCTTATGTTTTCATCAAGTATACCTTTACTGAATTCATAAACCATTCTCATAATGATTTTTTTAGAAATAAGAAAGCAAATATATGAGCAAAGAGATCTTTATATTTTTTGATGTCTTTGGATTTTTTGTTTGCAAAAGAATCCTGTTATTTATCATTAGAATTTTCATCTCTTGGGAAAAATAAAACAATATCTGTCTTTTTTTAAAATGTGGTATCTCTGGTTCATATTCCCCTATAGTAAAATTCATAGTAATTCTTAAATGTGTGTCTACATGTATTACATTTCACTTGTGCCCCCCCCATAATATCTCCTCTCTGCCAAATTTCACCTGATATCCTTCTGTCACCTCTAACTTACCACATTTAAAACACATCAAATTTGTAAATACCTACTGGCCTTCACTAAGGAAATAGCTTAAAAATATTTCTTTGTTTTTAAAATACTATATATCAATTTTTATGGCCTTTAGCATGATCAAATTAGATTGTTTTATAGTATTCCATTACCAAACTTTTCATTTACAACTAATCCACAAGTGAAACTGATCTTTTTTGTTTTTCTCCATCCAATATTTATTGCAATTATCATAAAATTTGAACACACGTTAAGCAATGCTGTTTCCTAATATTCTTGAAGGGTATAACTTCCATTATAATCAAGGTGATTGTTTCTGTTTTGGGGGCACTTGATTTTCTTGCTCTGTATCTGTTCTTAGTGAAGAATGCTTCAAGGTGACTGGGGGACTTGATTTGGTCTTTGAAAATAGGGTAAGATTTATAGTAAGGTAGAAGGATTAGCATATAAAAGAGCAGATAATCATGCCACAATGATCTCTCTGTCAGGGTCTTGTTTTCTCTCTGTGTCTCTGTCTTTGTCTCTGTCTCCACATTTTATACTTCTGGTTAGCACTAGATAGATTTGTTGCTAGTTATTTTCTAATTTTTTTTTGTTCCCACAGTTTTTAATGAAAGGGATTATTTTTCTCCTCTATCCCATAAAGATTGGATGGGACTAAGCACATATTAGGCATGTAATGAATAGTAGATTATGGATTAATTTGCTTTTATTCATTCTCCCAGTCATACTCTATAATTTTTATACATATTTTATAAATACTGAATGAGTGGATATGTTTCCTTGAAGATACAAATATTTTATATTAGATATATATTACATAAAATATATTTTAAGAGAGATAAAGAAAACATTATGAAAGATGTTCTAAAATAAATTATAAATATTCTTTAATTTAAGCAAGACTGAGAATATAGATATATTTCCCATTTAAATTATTTTTAAAGAACTAATAAAGATGACAAAATTGTTTTCAGAAATTATTCTTTTTCTTAACATTATCAGATATGTTATTTATGAGGACATCATATTTGAGTTCAATTGCTGCAAAATACGTAGATATATTTTAAAGTGCTGAATACCCCTGCTATTGTACTATATCTCATTCTACTTTTTGTTCTGTTCCTTTCTTTGTATTTAAAAGAATTTTTATTTCTTTTTACACTTAAAATCAAATTAGAATGTGCTGGAGCTAGGTAAAACTTATAAAATTAAATTAATTTTCACTTTCTTACCTGAAAGCACATTCTTTTTTCATGATATCCACATACCATCTGTTCAGTATTTACTATGGGTCGCTGTCACTAGAAGAAAGAAAACAAGGAAGATAGGATGTTTGGATTCCCACCCTTCTCCCTCTCCTTCCTCTCCCCTCAGATTACTAATTATGCACTTAAAAAAACTTCCAAGGGTCAAAGATGAAAAATTAGCATTATGGTACATTACATTAAATAATTATCTCTACCTTCTACTTTCTCTGTCATTTCCTATCCCGTAAATGCTTCTCTTGAAAATGTTCAAGTAATGAGTCTGAAAAAGCAATATAAAGGACAATGAAATGTGTTGTATGACTATACATGGTTAGTATTATCCCTGTCTAATTAGATGAGAGGAAGTAAAATCCCTCTGGCCCTGCTTTGTCTAAAGATGCTATTCCCATGATTCTCTCTCACTCATCTGCTAACAATATGTACAGATTTTTATGCTTGCACAAAATTCAACATTTTAATCTATATTCGGCATGAGTTCATGTGTTTCTCTATGTATTTATTTTCAGCAGTGTTACTGAGAGGCTAATACCAAATGCAGTCCACTCAAACATGGTCTATTTTAATGCATTGGGGTGATCTAAACAAAAAGTGAAAAATTTCCAAGTGTTTAATACTCTAACTCCTCCTCCAACATCTTACCTAAATAGTAAGTGAATTTTTAGTCCCAGAATAAAGTTTTAGAAAGCTGAAACTCTGCCTCTTTCATAGTAACCTTTTTCTCAAATCCTAAGTGAAATGACCACTTTTGATTTATTTTTCTTTTGATATTAAATTCCATTCCTCTCATTGCCTTTTTATGCATGTTATGAACTAGTTCATAACACCTTGATGGCCAGATTGCTCATGGAAAATTTTTCTTTTTTAATTAACTTTTTGAGATTTATTTTCCCTCCTCATTCCTCTCATGGCATCATTTATTATGTGTGAAGTGGTTGGGGCATAGAAGATTTTCTGTGGAAGAATACTTCTGATCATTTCATTTTGCAGATTTGTGGAAACTACTTCTATGCCAAATTCATAACCAATCTTAACTGAAATAGTCAGTAAACCTTAATATGACACATGGTAATATGAAATTGTATCTCTTTAGTAGAATTATGTGTGGTTGTGACAAGTCATAATTTTAAAGAAAATCTGGACCATCATAGCTCTATTGTTGAGTTTCATTACTTGAAGAATAGTGCCTCAGAAGAAAGCAAATGACTATAAGTTTGTATTAAATTTAAATAATTATTTTATATAAATAATGAAGAAGAAAACATTGTCCACTACATAGTACAGAACATATACCTACACCACCCTCCCCCTTAAAGATCATTTATCTTGGAAATAAATGCTAACAATGAAGAAGGAATCAAGAGGAGAGAGCATTGCTGAAAGAAAGTTAACTGCCTGGAATGAGGAAATGGAGGAATACAGCCTATACTTAATTTTACATATTTATTCACATGCTAGCCTCATGATTAGATTGTTAGATTCTTGAGGGGAAAACTTTTTTTGCTTCTTCTTTTTGGAGGGGAATCCAGGATTTAAAATAGTTCCTGGAAGATAGTGGGTACTTAATAAAGATTTACTGATTATTTACCTTCATATTTTCTACCTTCTAGTCAAATAAGAGTTCCTCGAACTCACTATTATTATTTCCTGTCTCTACCCTTTTCTATAGTCTGTTTCTGGAATGTATTCATCTTAACCTTTACCCTTAATATCTTATTTCTTACAAGGGTTAATTTAAGTCTCTTCTCCTAGGGAAATTTTGTCCTAGCTTTACTCTTCTGTTACTGTTGACTTAAATGATCTTACCTTTTGAATAGATTTCATAAATGCTATGGGGTCACAGACTTATATCTTTGTGTTCCTATAGCTAGCATAGTGTCTTGCATACAATAAAATAGGATTAGTTAATGTATTTTCATGATTTTTGATGCCTTTTGTCCATATTATTGTCATCCCTCTGTCCCTGTAGAATGTTCCTTGTAACAAAGGAGTGATGCTAAGCAAAACAAATCATCACATATCCCATTTCAGAACTCACTTGCCTTATTCCTTGCCCATAATTTATCACCTCTCTACTTCTGTTTCACTTACATTTGTCTGCAGTTCTGTTGATAAATGTCTCTTGAATTGAGTTTACTGAAGTGCATACAAAGTTATTTGGTTTTTATTTTTAATTCTGTGAATTTGTAAGATATCAATCCCTTTCTTTCTCTTCCCTAGAAATGTTTTATTGAAATTCTTTGCTAATATCATCTGTATTGATTGTCCTTTCTACAGCTGTTAGCTATCACCTTCCAATAATATTGAAATATATTTTTGTTGTCACACTCAGTGATTAACTCGGAATGAAGGAGAAAACTGCTTATGTAATCCCTTTATTTTAAAACAACTAATTATCAAGGGAAGAATTTGATTAAAGATAGAAATCAACTTTATCTTGCATGTCCCCTGTAAACTTAGGCAGAATAAAGATAATGATGAACCAAAATCCATTGATTTGTACTTTATCCTTTTTCATTCTTCTCCTTAACATAAATAATTCATAGTAGATATACCTAACTATTGGAGTTTTTCTCTTATTGTGTTTACCTGCTATTCCCCATTTTAATATGATTGAGTAGAATGCACTCACAATTACACATAGGGCATTGTATGATACTCACCGAGTTAATGGAAATCCTGGATACTTAGTTATAATTCTGTAATATGGCTATTTTGAACACTTTTTCTGTTCTCTCTTAGCAGGCTTCTCATTTCTTCTAACAATCCAAAGCAAATTGTTGAGGGGGTCAATTGTCATCTTGAGGCTGATAAGAAATTTTAAGTATCCAATATATAAATAGTACAGTATGAAATGTGTCTCTTCAAAACTAAATGACATCATTGAGCATACAAGAGAGAGAAGATGATAAAGTCAATGAGTTTTCTTATTGCCCTTGGTACATTAGCTTGGAAGTGATAGAATTTTAAAGAGTTTATGTTGAAGACTTTTAAATAGAATTCTGAAAAATTCAGTTTTCTTTAAAGATTTCCTAGAATATATTAGCTACATTTACAGAAAATCGATTTTCTGAAATATAGAATGGACCACATAATCTGACAAAGTATATTTACTTTAAAAAGCATTGTTGCAAACATACCTGCCCCCCGACTAAAACAGGAGTATTCCAAAAATCTAGGATAAATTGTCATAGGATCGATATATTTACCCTGCCAAGACCCCAGATCGCTTTCATTTACCAGTCCCTAATTAAAACCTTTAAACTTTGTGAATTTCCAGAAAAGTCCTCAAAACGGTAATGCTTATAGTAATCTTTGCTTTTCTGGGATCCAATATATCTACCTTTTACATTCCTATCCCTTCCTCATGAATCTTCACATATTATTCTTAGACAATAATAGGAAATCAGTCAGTAACCATTTGTTGGGCACATGAAAATAAAAATTGGGGAAAAGTTTATTGTTTTATGAGTTTGTATTATAGTTTTTCCCAAAACATGTGTAACTATCATGTCAACAGTTTACCAGATTTTGTTGTAAATAATATTTATGATAAGGAGCCTAATTTTGCTTTTATAGTCATATAGACATTGTCATTACATACATGCATACACATATACATAAGATTTATCTACCAAGCTGGTTTAAAGCTTTCAAGTCAAAATCTCTCTTACTCTCCAGAAAGTCCATGACATTGCTGCCTCACATAAATACTATAATCTTAAATAAAGGGAATGAATATGGGAAAGGGGGAATTAAAGTGTATTACCAACATTATATAGTAAATTTTAGTTTTCAGCTCAGGATTCCATTTTAATCTTACAATAAACCCAAGGAAGGGATTTATATATATATATATATATATATATATATATATATATATATATATATATATAATTTTACCATATTACAAATTAAGAAATGATTTCAGAAAAATTAAATCTATGGGCACATCTATACTAAATATGAAAGGTAGAATCTGAATTCAGGTAAAGCCGCACTGCAAGTCTATGTAACCTACTACTCTTCAGTTTATACTGTAGGAAGTTCTAGGCTGCTTTTTTCCCATTTTAATATTGTTTAAAAACTTTCCCTATAAAGTGTAAAAATATTTTCCTAAACTAAACTGCATAAAGGTAATTACAACTATTTTAAAAGAAATGTGATGCATATATTTTAATCATGCGACACATCTTAGAGGAAGAATTATGTGTAAATTAAAAAATATATGAGGTTTTATTTATATAGAATATTTTTCTGTGGTTACATGATTCATGTTCTTTCCCACCCCTCTTCCCTGCCCCATCCCAGAGCTGAGAAGCCATTCCACTGGGTTATATATGTACTGTTTTTCAAAACCTATTTCCATATTATTCATATTTACAACAAAGTGATCTTTAAAAGCCCAAACCCCAAATCACATACCCATATAAACAAGTGATGAATCATATGTTTTTTCTTCTGGATGTCTGTTCCCACATTCTTTCTCTGTATATAGATAGTGCATTTTTTTTCTCAGAAGTCCTAGATCATTGCATTGCTACTAAGAGAAAACTGTTACATTTCATTATGCTGCAATGATTCAGTTTCTCTGTACAATATTGTTCTGGTTCCACTCCTTTTGCTCTGCATCAATTTCTGGAGGTCTTTTCAGTTTAGACGGAAATTCTCCAGTTAACATTCTTTTCAGCACAATAGCATTCCATCACCATCAGATACCTCAATTTGTTCAGTCATTCCCAAATTAAGGGACACCCTCTCATTTTCCATTTTTTTCCATCACAAAGAACACAGCTATAAATAGTTTTGTACAAATACTTTTCCTTTATTGTACAAGTATTTTTCCTTATTATCTCTTTGGGATACAAACCTAGCAGTGGCAAGATCAAAGGACATGAAGTCTTTTAAAGCCTTTTGGGCATAATTCCAGAGTAATTGGATCAATTCCCAACTTCACCAGCAATGCATTAGTATCACAATTTTGCCACGTCCCTTCCATCATTGATCATTTCCCTTTGCTGTCATATTGACTAATCTGCTAGGTGTGGGGTGGCACGTCAGAGTTATTTTGATATGCATTTCTCTAATCAAGAGCAATTTAGAACACTTTTTCATTTGATTATTGATAGTTTTGATTTCTTCATCTGAAAATTGCCAATTTGTATCTCTTTATCATTTGTCAATTGGGAAATGGATTGTAAATTTGACTTAGTTTCTTTTATATTTGAGAAATTAAACCTTTGTTAGAGAGTTTTGTTATATTTTTTCTACTTTGTTGCTTTTCTTCTAATTTTGGTGGCATTGATTTTGTTTGCACAAAGCTTTTAAATTTAATATAATCAAAATCATTCCTCTTAAATTCCTTTCTTTCCCATAAATCTGACAGGTATACTAGTCTATGTTCATATCATTTATTTATGATTTCACTCTTTATATTTAAGTCATTGACCCATTTAGAATTTATCTTCATATAGGATGTGAGATGTTGATCTAAAACAAGTTTTCCCCATACTGTTTTCCAAATTTCCCAGCATGTTTTGTCAAATACTGAGTTCCTGTCTCCAAAACTGAGATCTTCGTGTTTACCAAACACTAGCTTGCTGAGGTTATTTATCCCTAGTCTATTCCATTGATCCATCCTTCTGTCTCTTAGCCAGTACCATATTGTTTTGATGACTACTGCTTTATAATATAGTTTAAGATCTGGTACTGCTAGATTACCATCCTTCATATTTTTTTCTAAATTATTTCCATTGATATTATTGATCTTTTGTTCTTCCAGATAAACTTTGTTATAGTTTTTTTCTAATTCTTTGAAAAAAGTTTCTTGATAGTTTGATAATTGTGGCACTGAATAAGTAAATGAATTTAGGTAGGATTGTCATTTTTATTATATTAGCTCATCCTACCCATAAGCAATTAATATTTTTCCAGTTATTTAAAACTAGTTTTAATTGTGTAAAAAGCATGTTGTAGTTGTGTTCACATAATTCCTGTGTTTGTCTTGGCAAATAGATTCCTAACTATTTTATATTGTCTAGAGAGACTCCTGCTGCTGAGTTTTGTTGGAAATACATGGAAATGCTGATGATTTGCATGGGTTTATTTTGTACCCTGCAACTTTACTAAAGTTGTTAATCATGATCACTATCTTTTTAGTTCATTTTATAGTATCCTTTAAGTATACCATCATATCATCTGCAGGGCGATATTTATTTTCCTCATTGCCTACTTTAATTTCTTTGATTTTTTAATCTTCTCTAATTGTTACCATTAGCATTTCCAGTACAATATAAATTAATAGAGTTGATGATGGGCATCCTTGCTTCACTCCTGATTATTTGGAAGGCTTCAAAATTGCCCCATTGTAGATTATACTTGCAGATTGTTTCAAATATATACTGTTTATCATTTTGAGGAAGGTCCCAGCTATTCCTATGCTTTCTAGAGTTTTCATTAGGATCAGGTGTCATATTTTGTCAAAGGCTTTTTTCTGCATCTATTGAGATAATCATATGATTTCTTTTGGTTTGGTTATTAATATGGTCAATTATGTGGATAATTTTCCTAGAATTACACTATCTTTGCACTCAACTAAATCCCACCTGGTCAAAGAATAATTCTTGTGATGACTTGCAGTAGTCTTTTTGCTAGTATTTTATTTAAGATTTTTGTACCTATGTTCATTAAGGAGATGGTTCTGTAGTTTTATTTTTTGGTCTGCCTGGCTTTGGAATCAATGCCATATCTGTGTCAGAAAAGGAATTTGGTAAAACTCCTTTGCTTTTTTTGTCAAATAGTTTGTAAAATATTTGACTTCATTGTTTTTTAAATGTCTGATAGCATTCACTTATGATTCCATCTGGCCCTGGGGATTTTTTCTTAAGTAGTTTCTTGATTGCTTGTTTAATTTCTTTTGCTGAGATGGGATTATTTAAGTATTCAATTTACTCTTTTGTTAATCTAGGCAATCTATATTTTTTAAATATAGGAAATTTATATATTTGTAAATATTTACCCATTTCACATAGATTGTCATATTTGTTGCCATAAAATTGACCAAAAAAGCCTCAATAATTACCTTAATTTTCTCTTAATTAGAGGTAAGATCATCCTTTTTATCTTTGATACTGTTAATTTGATACTATTCATTCTTTTTTTATTAGATTGACCAGTACTTTATCTATTTTATTTATTTTTTTCAATGTACCTTATTCTATTTATTCGGTTTTCAATAGTTCTTTTACTTTCAATTTTATTAATTTCTCCTAAGATTTTTAGGATTTCCAATTTAATTTTCAGTTGGGTATTTTCTATTTGTTCTCTTTCTAGCCTTTTAAATTGTATGCCCAATTTACTGATCTCTTCCATTTCTATTTTGTTGATTTTGGTACATAGGGATACAAATTTTCCCCTTAGTACTGTTTTGACTGTATCACATAGGTTTTGATATGTTGTTTACTCAGTCATTCCCTTCAATGAAATCAGTAATAGTTTCTATGATTTGTTCTTTAATCCATCAGTTTTGAAGAATTAGATTATTTATGCATTTATTTAGAATATTTTCCATGGTTAATATGATTCACAATTTTCCCCACCCCTTTTCCCTCCCCCCTTCCATAACTGACAAGCAATTCCACTGGGTTATATATGTATAATTGTTCAAAACCTATTTCCATATTTTTCATATTTGCAATAGAGTGATCTTTTAACATCAAATCCCACATCATATGTCCATCAAACCTCGAGATCAATCATATGTTTTTCTTCTGCATTTCTGTTCTCACAGTTCTTTCTCTGGATGTGGATAATGTTCTTTCTCATAATTTCCTCTGGATTGTCCTGGATCATCCCATTGCTGCTAGTAGAAAAATCCAATACATCTGATTGTGCCATGTTTCAGTCTCTATGTACAATGTTCTCCTGGTTCTGCTCCATTTTTTCCACATCAATTCCTGGATGTCTTTCCAGTTCACATAAAAATCCTCCAGGTCATTATTGCTTTCAGCACAACAATATTCCATCACCATCTGAGACCACAATTTGTTCAGCCATTCCCCCCCCAATTGATGTATACCCCCCCATTTTCCAATTTTTTGCCACCACAAATACCAAGAATATAAATATTTTTGTACAAGACTTTTTTCTTATTATCTCTTTGGAGTACAAACCTGAGGGTGTTATTGCTAGGCTAAGGGGATATACATTTGAAGAATTAGATTATTAAATTTCCAATTAATTTTAAATTTGCCTTTCTACAAACACTTATTAATTATGATTTTTGTTGCATTATGACCTAAAGAAATTAAATGAATTATTTCTGCTTTTCTATATTTGTTTGCAATGTTTTTATACTCTCATACTTGGTCAATCTTCATATATGTACCATGGGCTATTGAAAACAATATTTATTTCTTTTTATCCCTATTCAATTTTCTTCAGATATCTATTAGCTCCAATTTTTAAAATATTTCATTCACTTCCCTTACTTCTGACTTATTTATTTTTTAGTTCAGTTTATGTAGTTCTAATGGGGGAAGGTTGATGAACTGAGTAATATCATTTTACTATCTAATTCCTCCATAACTTCTTTTAATTTCTCCTTTAAAAATCTGTATGCTATACCATTTGGTACCTATATATTAAGTAGTAATATCTTTCATTATGTATGCTGCCTTTTATCAGAATGTAATTACCTTCCTTATCTCTTTTAGTCAAATCTAGTTTTTCTTTAGCTTTGTCTGAGATCATGATTGCTTCTCCTACTTTTTTTTCTTAGTTGCAGCATAATAGATTCTGTTCCAGCCTCTAACCTCTTACCCTGTGCCTATCTACCTGCCTCAAAAGTGTTTCTTGTAAAAAACATATGGTAGGATTCTGGTTTTTAATTGATTCTGGTATTTGTTTCCATTTTTTGTTGAGTTTATCCCATTCACATTTATAGTAATGATCACTGTCTGTGTATTTCTCTCCATTTTAATTCCCTCCTTAAATTCTAACCTTTCTTCTTTCCCCCTTACCCTCCTTTGTAGTGTTTTGATTTTATTCAGTCTCTCCCCTTTCCCTTTTCTTATATTACTCCCCTTCCCACTACCTCCCTTCTTATTCCTCTTTTACAATGGGGACTTTTTAATACTCCCCAACCTCTCCCTCCCTTATATTACTTCCCTCCCCATCACCCCGTTTCTTATTACACTTCTACTTATCTATAGGGCAAGAGATAATTCTGTACCAAAATGGATGTGACTATTCTTCCCTCTCTGAGCCAATTCACATGACGGTAAGGTTTAAATATTACTTGTCACCAGCCTCTTCCTCCTTTCCATTGTATTGGTCTTCTCTGGTCCCCTCTTTCACACTTTTTATGTGATATATTTTATCCCATTTTACCTCTTTTCCCATTTCTTTTAGTATTATCCTCTTTTTTCACCCTTTGTTTTTATATTTTTTGAAATATCCTTAGCAGCTTACCACTGCACCCTCTATATATACTTCTTCTACTTACTAAGCTAATGATAACAATTTTAAGCATTATAGATAACATCTTTCCATATAGGAATAAGAGCCATTTGGTCTTCTTGAAGCCATTAAATATTTTTTTACTTTCTTAGTTACCTTTTTTTTCTCTTGAATTCTGTATTTCGGCATCACATTTTTTTTGCTTAAGTATGGTCTTTTTTTCAGCAATGTTTAGAAATCTTCTATTTTAGTAAATCACCATGCTTTCCCCTAAAAAACTGTAGTCAGTTTTCCTGAGTATTTGATTCTTGGTTGTAGACCTAGTTTCCTTGCCTTCCAGAATACCATATCCCATGCCTTTTAGTCATTCAGTATGGATGATGTCAGATCCTGTGTAATCCTAATTGGGGCTCCATGATATCTGAATTGTCTGTTTCTAGCAGCTTATTGTATCTTCTCCTTGATCTGGTAGTTCTTGAGCTTGGCTATGCCATTCCTGGAAGTTGTCAATTGAGAACTCAGTGCCAGTAGTGATCTGTGGATTCTTTCAATCCTTTTATTACCCAAGAATTCAAGAATTCAAGAATTTCTGGTCAGTTTTTTCCTGGATAATTTCATGTAGTATGATGTCTAGGTTTATTTTTGGTCAATAATTCTTAAATTGTCTCTACTGGATCTATTTTCCAGGTCAGTTTTTTTCTCAGTGAGAGGTCTCAAATTATCTTCATTTTTTTCAGTCTTTTGATTCTGTTTTAATATGTCTTGGTGTCTTGTGAAGTCATTGTCTTCTAATTGCTCAATTCTAATTTTTAAATACTGAATTCCTTCCACAACCCTTTGATTCTTTTCTTTTTGGTCCATTCTTTCTTTCAAGTCATTTTTATCTTCTTCCAAATTTTTGCATCATTTTCCAGAATGTTAATTCTGGCTTTCAATGCCTGTACCTCTGTTTGCAAATGGCCTATTTTGCTTTTTAGGCTACAATTTTCCTTTTGCCATTTTTTTCAAACTATCCTTTTTGAATTTTCAATTCCTTTTATAAGATCCTCCATAGCCTGCATCCAGTTCCCTGGTTTTTGTTTGTTTGTTTGTTTTGAAGCTTTGCTTTATGTTTCTTGGATTTCAGCCTTGATCATTTGTTCTTTATTTTGGTCCTTATCCCCATAGGAGCATTCAATTATAGCTTTTATTTCTCTTGTTTACTCATTTTATTTATTTTTTTTCATAATATTGACTATATAAACTTGCTGGTCTATTGATTTGCTGAACCAGTGTCTGTACTGTTAAGCTCTGATGCTATATCTTCTCTTTTCTCAATCCTCTGTTGGTATACTGGATTTACCCAATTGAGTTAACCTGCCGAGCTGGCCTAACTTGGGACAAATTTTTCACTCTAGCCAGCAAGCTGAAAGTGTCCAGTCAGGTATCCCCCCAGTTCCTCCTTGAAAGTTCTTGTTAGAGCTCTGGACCAATTGTTGTGGGTCAGAGGAAAACCCTCATAGCTGGAGTCTCTGCACAGTGCTTACATAATCATCCTGGTCTTATTGCAGGTCTCAGCACTGGGTGGGGGAAGGTGTTTAACCAGTCGTTCTCTCCCTTTTCCCATGAAAATAGACACACTGTGCTGCCTTTCAAGTTGTTTTCTGTAGTCTTATGACTTCTTGTTGAATTTGGATTTCTGTTTTCTTTGAGGCACAATATAAATATTGGTTTGGAAGGAATGTTCAGAGAGGTTTGGGCTTTAGATGATCCTAAGGCACCATTCTGTCTTATTAAAGGACATTTCATTTTACAATGTTAGAGAAATCAGGGGATAAGTGAACTTTTTCCAAATTTGGGGATATTTGTAGATCTTTCACATTACATGGCTAGGGGCCTCATGGCTTTTCATCTTATCTTTTTTATATGTAGTTTATTTACATTTTAAGACAACTTCACTTTGTCTTATTTATTTATTTATAGTTCATAAAGAGGAATATTCCTATATATGCACGAAGTAGAAATTTAGATTTCGTTAGAATATTTGAAGATTACCTCTAAAAGGAACTTTATCCTATTGCCCTAATTTTGCAGATAATGAAAATCATAGGCATTGTGTCACATTGCATGACATTTTAAAATTCATTTCATTATAAAAGCACTTTTGTACCAGGAAGTCAATTATACAGTTGGCTTACAGATACAAAATTGAAACATAACTCTTCCTAAGGACCTTACATCATCGTGAATAGGGGAAAAAGATGTATACACAGGTATTTAACTACAAAGTAATGAAGTGAGAGAACACCAACAATGAGGTGACGAACATGCAATACCTCATCTAAGAAGTGGTACTTTATCTGCACGTTGACTTGAGTTAATGATTCCAGAGGCAGAGGAGAAGAAGGAAAAATTCATGAATAGAAACATCTTGTTTGCACAAAGACTTGGAAGTAGAAGATTGACTGTTTTAAGTAAAGAAAAGCAAATAATACAGTTTGGCAGGATTGTAAAGAATGTGAGATGTGGAACAGGAGAGGAAATGAATCATTTTGGAAAGACAGATTAGAGACAACTTTTGAGGGAATTTTTATCACTAATTAAAGTTTAGAGAATATGGGGATATCAGAGGGAAGGTTAATGTGGGGAATTTAAATAACTAAGAACCATGTATAATTTTATGAAAAGATAAATATGTAATGATGTTGTTCCTCACATGTGGCTTGAAGGGAGACAGAATAGACATCTCTAGCCTTTTCTCCTTCCTTTAATACAGTTTCTGGAACATAGTAGGTGCTTTATAAAGGTTTATAAGAGAAGAAAAATAATGGGAAGTATGAGAGAACTACCTGGGAGAATAACTGATGGAAAGCAATATGATCTGTTAGAAAGTCTAAAGTATCATAGATGTTGGAAAACAGCATGATTGGGATGGAAGTCTGTAATGCTGGACTAGCCAGAACTCCTCTTTTTGTATTTTTCTGAGGGAAAGCTTAATGGTAAGGTTCAATTGCATGGCTTGTTACTGTCACAGTGATATGAGATCAGACTTTCTTGAAGGACAGTCATTATTAAGGAAATAATAGACCAGACTTCTTGGCATCCACCTGTACCTTTTATGGATAACAGATTTTTTTTTAATAATTGCACAAGGGCAGCTAGTAGCACAGAGATAGAAGTTTTCTTTAAAACTTAACTCAGAAGGGAAAGCCGAATTTCTTGACTCATAAACTTCTGACCTGTGCTCAGAGATAAAGAAACATTGTTCAGGTAGTTATGAAATAGAATCAATTACAGAATGGAATCAAATATGAAATATTTAATCCATATTATATTTTCTTAATTGCCAGTCGAAATTTTGCCAGAGAATACAATTATATTCTGGCTTCTGGTAACTCTTGCTCTCTTAATACAGAATGATTCCCAAAACTTTCAGGCTAGCAAATGTGTGGTGAACAAAAGGTTTGCCTGGATTTGAATAAGCGTATATACTATGAATGGATAAAGCAATTGATTCAGTGCTTGAAGGCTTTTTTTTCAAAATTTTCTATACATTTATCTCCCAAAGTCTTTGTGAATTTTTATATAGGTTTTCCTTTCTTGCATTTTCAATTCTGGGTCTTTTCAATCACATGTGTGTGAGTTCAATCATTTAAATTTTGGCCATAGCAACATTGTCCTTTGCAGATTTGCAGTGGTAACCCACTAAATCCAAGGATAGTTCTTCAGTCTCCATAGTTTTGTGGGGTTGGCCACTTCAAAAGTGTTTCTACCTCCTTTGGGTCAGTGCTCACATCTTGTTGGGAAAGAATGTCACTTACATACTTAACAAAGGCTCTATAAAATGGACATTTATTAATTGATAGTTTTTGAACAATTTCTTCTAATCTAACATTTTCATCAGTCTCTTAACATTATTCCTATGGTGTCTTATCAAAAGCAACAATGTCTTCAAGTTAAACTAATACTTCCAGATAGTCCATGGCTTGAACTATTTTTTGCATCAGCCTTTGGAATGGTAGCCATGTGAGACACTTGGGCCAATTGCTCAAAATGGTAAAATCCAGCTGGAAAGAAGAAAAAATTCTGTCCTGTTTTCCATAGATATGAACATCTGGTAGTATCCACCTTCTAAGTTCAAGACTGAAAATAACTGGCTGTAGAGAATACAATCATGCTTTTCCTCCCCTTTTGCCCCCTTTACTCCTTCTTCACTTGGAACCTCCCCTAGGCTACCCAGGGGTCAACTAGGACTTGTGCCTTCCTTTCTACCACCTCTTCCATTCTTTCCCCTTATAAGTGAGAGCTTGAATATACTGTGCTCTAGATTGAAGGAGTGCTTAAAAATCTCTGTGTATATGGAGACAACGATAAAGCCACATCAGGCTAAAAAATGATGGAATGGTATACTTGCCAACTTTAGTTCTATTGTTTGGTAATCAAAATAGATTTTTCTTAGGCATTGCAAATATGGATGATACATAATAGCTATTAGGCTCTATGGTGCCTTAAATCATCATTTTTTGAGATTTTCTAACATCTTCCATCATAAAAAGAGGAATCTTAGATAATTTTTCCCTCCTGAGATAGACATGCACAAGTCATTCTTCAAAGAGTATTTCTGTCGTTTTATATAATATTCTATCTCTCTTTTTTAAACTATTACCTTCCATCTTAGAATCAATCCTGGGTATTGGTTCTGAGGCAGAAGAGTGGCAAGGGCTAGGCAATGGGGGTTAAGTGACTTGCCCAGGGTTACACAGCTAAGAAGTGGTTGAGGCCAGATTTGAACCCAGGACCTGACTCTCAATCCACTAAGCCACCCAGTTGCCTCCTATATAATATTTTTTTTTTGCTTTTGCTTGTTTTGAACTTTAAAACTTCAAGTAGGTCTTTCTATGTGTTTCCAAAATTAACTTGTTCAACATTTCTCATGGTGCAGTATTATTCTATCACAATCATATGACAATATAAAAGGTATTTTACCTAAATACCTAACAAAAAAGAATAAACATGACAAAACATGAAAATGATTAATGTTGAACTAGATGTGGAAAAATCAATACAATAATACACTGCTGGTGGATCTGTGAATTGATACAACCATTCTATAAAGCAATCTGGCACCATGCCTAAAGGGCAATCAAAATGTGCATAACCTTTGATCCAGCAATACCTACTAAGACTAGGTCTGTATCACAAAGAGATCAAAGATAGAGGAAAATACCTACGTGTATAAAAATATTTACGGCAGTTCTTTATGTGGTGGCAAAGAACTGTAAACTGAAGTGATGTCCATCAGTTGGGGAATGATTGAACAAGTTGTGGCGTATGATTTTATGAAATTCTACTTAAGTGCCACAAGAAATGACAAATAAGATTATCACCAAAAAAAAAAAAGGAAAGACATTATGTGAGCAAAAACAGGAGAAAGTTTTACACAGTAGCAACAATAATGTATGATGATCAACTGTGAATGGCTTAACTATTACAATTCATGACAAAAAAAGATTATCCCTCACCAAAAAGGAACCTATGGAATCTAAATGTAGATTGAAGAGTGCTATCCTTTACGTCATTTTCTCCATGAAATTTTCTCTGTGCATGCAATTCATGTCTTGTTTCACAGCATGACAAACATAGAAATACGTGTTATATGATAATATATATACAAACTATGTCATAATATCTGCCTTCTTAGTGGAGGGGGGAGTGTTAGGAGGGTGGGAGAGAACATGAATTACAAAATGTCAGAAAATGATTATTAAATGTTTATTGACATGTAATCTGAAAAAAAATTGCCAAATTTTTGCCAAAATCTCTGTAGCATAATATTTCTACATTCTTAGGATCCATAGTACTTAGCATCTCATTGCATATAAAATATGGATGTTAAATAAAAATAAATATAGTTTTTTGTTTAAACATTTGAATTAATTACTAATTATGATTGGTCTTAAGTGTTTTTTGTCTTTCATAACAGTATTCTAGAATATTTTGTCTTTAAATTAAAAGAAATATGTAGCTTCTTCTGATCATTGTGGTATTGATGTATTTATATAGGTTTGAGCATGGGAAAATGAGGATGAAATGTCCAGAGAGCTTCAATGAAAGTTTCAGTGAATTTCAAAATAAGCCAATACCTGCTTTTAACCAAAAAGCATTTTTGGCTATTTAAAAAAATGGGGACCTCATCAAAGTACCTGTGAACCATTATGTGTCATTTTCATTTTTTCCTAGTTCTTCTTCGAAGTAGATGCAGATTGGACAGTCATTGATTTTCAGGACCAAATTCTAATTCAGAGTCCATAAGTTTATTTAAAAAGACATTATTTAAAGAGAATAATTCCAATTTACCTTTAGTCTATTTATAACATTAAAATAAAGACAAAAATATTTTCCTGCTCTCAAAACTATACTTCATAGCAATCAAAAGTTTAGAAATTATAGGATCATAGATCAATACTTGAAAGAGACTTAAGATCCCATCTAGTACATTCTATTTTGCAGATGAGAAAACTGCTGCCTGGAGAGACCTTAAGTGTCTCTACTAAGTAAAACTAAGCATTATAGCTATTTCCCACTTTAGAGAAATATAACAAACAAAATATACAAATCTCTGAAACTGTACATTAGCAAGATGACTCATGTTACTAAAAGGATTTATTGTTATAGTTAATTGACTACTTATCAGAAAAAAACTAGTGAGGAAGAACACAAGGCAGAAAGATGCCAGTTGTCAAAAATTAAGGTATCTTTGAATGGAGTCAATTTATAGGAAATCCTTTTCTATAGCTTGATAGAGAGAGTCATCTTGAGATCAGTGAAATAGCTAATAAGGATGTCAAACTTTAAATCTAGGTAACTTTATGATATGCTACTTTATATAGGATTTTTCATCCATTAAATTTGGAGATAGAAAAATACCAGTTGTTTAGTTGTTTCCAACTTATCATGACCCCATTTTGGGATTTCTTAACCAAGATATTGAAGATGAGTCTTCCTGATTAACTGAAGACCTAGCACTCTATCCATTGTGCCATCTAGCTTCCCAAAGAAATGTTATCAAAGTATTAGTAACTTAAACAACAATTATTTTAATTGGTACATGACATATGTATGTTAATTGAACTGAGTAAAGAATTTTACACCATTATATTTTCTGTAGATGGAATTGTATTATTTGGAATACCATACAGAAAATGTCTCTAGCTCTTTTCAATTCAGTATCTATGTCACAAAAAGGTATTTCCATATAAGTCAGAAATTACAATTCTCCCCTACAGTCTTTGCTTTGCTTGTTTGCTCTCAATAACCCTATGGATCAGCAGTAAAAGTTCTTTCATATCCAGATATAGACATAACAAGTAAAGAACTTTCTTTGGCTTTAATACATTATTGGAAAATTAAACCCTTAAATATGTTCAGAATTTGAATATATAAAACAAAACTCTGACAAAAGAACAAATCATGTTATATATGCACAGTCTTTATGCGAGACGCAATGCATCCTCCTGATTAAATCTTCCTAGAATTTTTTTTTCTATTTAACTTTTATTGGATTGAAAAGAAAAAGTTTAGCACAGATGACTCTTAGGTATTGTAATGATAGGGATCAGGAATCCAAATTGTGATTTCACTAATATAGGGAACTTCAAGTAAGAATATTCCTCTACCAATGTTGCTTGTCACTTTGGGTAGAAATTTTAGAATTATTTAGAGAAATGAGAATTTAAGTGACTTATGAAGTATAGCCAGTATTTGAGAAAGGAATATAACCAAACTTGTCTTCCTGGCATTGATGGTGTGAATTTCAAAATGTTGTGCCCAGGGAAACTGCATCCCCCTGCTGTCTCAGGGATCCTACTCTACTACTTCCTGGCGTGAGATTGGTCTTGAATGTACCAATCCCATGCTGGGAGAGGGACCATGACCCCATCTACTTCCTGACATGGGATTGGTCTTGAATTGGGTCACGCCCCCATTACTTCCAGGTAACAAATTCTGATCCCGTGCCTGGGAGGGACCTTTGAATCTGAGAAGATTCAGAGTAGAGGGAGCTCTAGTTAATTTCAGCAAGGGAACTCCCATTTTTTTCTTTTTCTTTTAATAAAGTTTTAACAAAGATAAGAGCAAAATAGTTTTTCTTTTCAGTCCTCTCATTGACAAGGATCTCCATCAATTACAATGTGCAGACATTAATGATCTAAAACCACTGTATGCTTAATTAGTAGAGAGGGGATTTCTGTGTTGACACTAAGAAACCAACCAATAGCAGATTTACTGCACAGGAGAATGGGGGGAAATAAAGAGGAGCTGGAAATATATGCATTAAAAATAATTGAGTAAAAGTAATTATCTCAATATTATTTTCTTGTAGAAAAATAAAAAAAATCAAGAAGCTAATCTCACATTTTAGTAAATTGGCAAAGAAAATTTCCCAGAATTGGCAATAAATTACTTTAAAAGTATAGATATTATAGACTTCAAAAAGATATCAAGATTTAAGGTACATAGATACATCATAGTTTTATTCCAGTACTTCAAATGAAAAAAAAAATAAAACATATAACAATCTCCCAGAAGTTCAAGACTGACTCAAAGAAAAATAATTAGAATCACAGTTGGCTTTAAGCTCCCTGTACCATAGATCATTCTTTAATTGACTCAGTCAAATTTCTTCTGAATCCCTATATTTAAGGGCATCCTGGATTTTCTTGTACCTCTACCTCTCTAAAGTCAATCCAAATGAAGATTCTTACTTGACTACAGAAATTAGAATACAACTTTTTAAAAATACCAAAAAATACCAATACCAATATAGTTATTTTCCTAACAAAAAATAAGTGCTGGAGAAAAGGAAAATCTAAAAAGTCATACTAAATGCACATTTCTAAAAATTTCAATGGATGAAGGAGAGATAGAGTTCTCTTCTTCAAAATGATTCCCTCTAAGGAAGATGGGCAGTGTTATTTCATCAACAGGCTGTCATAGCACTGGAATGAGAGATGCTGTACTAACTTACTATTTTATCCAAGTCCTGATCATGATTGGTTCTCTTTAAGTAATCACAAGATATTTCTGTGTGATTGTATCTGCTTTCATTCAATTTATGCTTAATTTAGATGTGATTGATTATTTGAATAGAGATATCTAAGCCTTGTTCACAACTAGTTATCATTAATAAATTGATGATATTATTCAATTAAAGAGGTATTTTTATCTGATAAAATGCATTAAGGCATAGCAATCTTGTTAAATTAGTTGGGGTTAAGTAATGTGGGACACTACTCTTATACTACCCTATCCTCAATTTAAAGTCTGTTTTCATCAGAAAATAACTGAAGTGCTTCTGACAAAACCACAATATCAAATCCTGGACAACGTCATGATTTAGGGAACTTCAAGTACAACCCTTTTCTAGCTCTGTAATTAAGAATATCAGGAAAAGTCTATGTGACACAGTTCACATGCACACAAACAATGGAAAATTAGTGTTCTTCAATACTTTCAAATATATAATTGCAATACAGTTTTTAAAATATCATTTTATAAATTCCTATTAGATTACTGTCTTAGCATTTACAAAATACCTTCCTCAAACCCAAAACAATAAAGAAAAGAAAACCAAATTTCCTTTCTAAGAAGAAAACCCTAATCCGCATAGAATTCCCAGAGACTTTAAGTTTCTTTCCACAGACATCAGAGATATAACATTGTCTGGAAATCAGAACATCAGTCCATCAACCTATGGGATGTCCAAACTTCATAGGTATCCTTTTCCCTACCAAAATTTATCCAGGAAGCTCAATATAGCATCTAAAATTTCCCCAACAGAGTGCTGCTATTATATCTGCCTTTCAAATGGAGCTTCTAAAATTTCTTTCTAGAAAAAAACAGGTTCACTTAAAAGGAAAACAAATTCAAGAAAAAATAGTGGGGAGTGTGAAACTTTCCCCAAAAGATTTTTATACTAGGAGTGATTACTCAGGGTTTCTAAACCAGCATCTAAACCTTGTTTTTACATACCTTACAATCCATAAGGATATTTTTTAAAAAAAGCACTCTGTGGACTTATGTCAAAAAAGCAGATGTGTTCTAATTCTCTTTTTATAAAATGAAATGTATATTTATTTGCTAACATAGTGTGGTATAAAAGAACAGTTTTCATCTGTATTTTAGCAATAAAAAATCCACAATTCTCATAATATCCCTAATACTTATATGGGTATGGCAATAAAATATATAGTAATAATTAAACATTTATGAAAAACAAAAATTATTGCAAAAATAATTTAGTATAACTTGTAAAGAAATTCACTGGAAAACTGATTATAAAATTATAATTCAAAACAAACATGATGAATGTTTTCTTGTGGTTCCTGAATGTTAGAGTATTGAATAACTAATGTACCACTTTGGAAAATTTAAGTGGACCTGTTTAAATGCAAAGGAATATTTATCCTAGATGGAGCTCACATGGTGTAACAACCTTCATGTGTTTACTGTCCTAACTCCCACCACTATAAACCGGGAAGGTCTATGGGGAAGGGTATAAGCATTTGCATAGCCCCTACTGATTTGTGTCAGGCACTGTGTTAAGTAACTTACAAATATTATCTCCATTAATCCTCTCAACTTTTCTATGAGAGAGAGGTGCTGGGCTTATCCTCTTCATAGTTAGGAAACCTTAGGCAAACAGAGGTTAGGTGACTTGTGCAAGTCACACAGCTAGTAAATGAGTTCAGATTTGATTTTTTTTTTACTCTAGGTCCAATGCTTTATCCACTGTTCTAGCCAGCCATTTGAAGATGTGGTTAATTACTTTCCTCTCCAGGTTCTGTGGGTTAAGCTAGAAGATGTATTTGTATGTGTGTGTGTGTTGGGGGGAATGTATGAAGGAGAGATATTTGCTCTTAGTCCTATCATTCATGAGCCATGAATTGGTATGATCTCCTTAGGTTATCATCTGCCAGCTTTAATTTGCTTTTAGAAATGATATAGTAAGAAAACAGCATAAAAAGTCAATGGCATGCTCTCCCTACTCTCCACAGGTCTGTTGGTGAAGTATATCTAATTATTTACTAGTTTTTCATGCAACTGCCATCAGCTACTCATATTATTCCAAGGAAACTGCTCTAACACTTATAGTCCAAATCTTCCAACTTTCAAAAGATTACAAGGTAATTTGGTCAGGGGTTTGAGGGAATGATGAGAAAAGAGGAAAGAGACAGAATCTTTCCTACCCCAAAGTGATTCCCTTTAAAAGGAATCATTGCAATTGAAAGCTATCCTACCACTGTCCTACCACTAAGTAATACAGCTGTTAGAATGCTAGATTCTGAAGCTGCTTACTGATCCAAACTCATCAGGGCATAGCCGATTTTATTTAACCAATAAGAAGAAATTTCCCATGTAGTGTCATCTGCTTTTGTTTAATTCATGCTTAGTTTATATCTTGTTTTATTGATTTAATGGGTATTTCTATGTCTTATTCATATCTAGCTAATAGATGTAATCACTTGTTTTTTTGTTGTTGTTATTACTGTTGATTGGTTGATTTATCAGTTTTATAACTCAACCAATATTGAATTCACAGCTGATAAAAGTTCAGAATGTGAAGCATTTATAATTTACATTAAATTATATAAGCAGTGATGGCAAACCTTTTATAGACTGAATGCCCACACTGCACTTCATGTCACATGTGAGCTGTCCTCTTACCTCAGACAGGAAAGGGAGGAAGCCTTCCCATTAGGCTGCTGGGTAGAGGGATAGATGATGTGAGAAATGTCCTCAGGCATATGGAGAGGGGTAGGGGAGCATCCCCTGCTGGGACATGTGCCATAAGTTCATCAATATGGGTATAGAGTGATGTAGTTTGCCTTTCTTATACTAGAATATTCCCAAGAATTGAAGTAAAGTTAACTGAACCATAGTTTACACAATAATTATCTTCCCTTTTTGAAAAAAAATATCCATTCCAGTCACAATAATGCTTATATATATTTTGTCTAAAAAAAAGAAAATAAGAGAAAGAACAGGTAGAGAGAAGGAAGAAAAAAGGAAGAAAGTGAACAAGAAGCAAGCAAGCAAACAAGGAAGGAAGGAAGGAAGGAAGGAAGGAAGGAAGGAAGGAAGGAAGGAAGGAAGGAAGGAAGGAAGGAAGGAAGAAAGGAAGGAAGGAAGGAAGGAAGGAAGGAAGGAAGAATTTTATTAACTTTTAAAATCAGAAATAATTCTTTCCTTTTACAATAAATTTTAGAGCTCAACAATCATCAATTCTATTCCTCTGCTTTTCAAGATAAGGAAACTAGGAGCAACTAGGTAACACTGTACAAAGAGTGCAGGAGTCAGGAATCCCTGTGTTCAAACTTGACCTCAGATACATCTTAGCTGGATAACCCTACATAAGTCACTTAATCCCAGTTGCTGGGCCCTTACTATTTTTTTTTGTCTTAGAAACTATATATATATATATATATATATATATATATATATATAATATGTATATATATTATATATATATTCATTTTAAGACAGAAGGTAAGAGTGTAAAAAATAAAGATAAGGAAATTGAAGTTTAGTGAGGCTAAATGACTTATCTAAGGTCACAAAGAGACTTAGTGGTAGAGTCTAGACTAGGACTCAGATGTCCTGATTCCTAATCAAAGCAATATTCTAGGCATGGGTTAATTTCACTATGTTCCAGTGAAATCACGTTGACAAATATTACTTTCTTATTGAATAAACTTTGAACATTTGTGTATGCATTTTTGAAATCATAGATTTTACTATCAGTTCCTTTCTTAGATTTTGTCTCCTATGAATTTCTAAACGTTTCAGCTCCTATTTTATTTGGCAAATAAGACATCTTTTGAGACAGTTTTAGTAAAGTAGTGGAGGCGGAAGCTTGATTGCAAAGGGTTTGCAAAAGAAGGAATTGTGAGAAAGCTGACTCATTGGGTGAGGAAAGAAGATTGGTAGAATTTTCTAAAATTTTCACAGGAATCAAGATCAGTATTCTATAGTTTCAAATAAATCTATCCTTGTTTTAATTTGAAAAACTGGGCCATATTTTCCAATCTAGTCGTGCAGCACCTCTGCACAGCAGGCATGATTTATGAGAGATCAGAAGCCCCAACATCAAATCTACTGGGTTTTGTTTTGTTTTTTTTAGCTCCCTAGGATAACAACACATTCATTTTTACCTTTGTAACCCCATGCTTCGCATAATTCTTAGTAAGTAAAAAATTACTTACTATAGGGAGATATGTTTTATGTGATATTATATGTACAAAGCAATATATGTAATATTATCTGTCTTCTTGGAGGGGGGGAGGAATGGGAGGGAAGGAAAAAAGAATAAGATATAGACTTTTGGACATAGTTAATGTAAGACTTTGTTTCTTTTGGTTAAGAATATTATAATTTATTATATGTTTATTATAAATCTTTTGTACTATATTATTGTTATATACATATTCACATATATTTTATATACATACATATGTATATAAACAAATGGTAAAAAAGCCTTGTAAATTGATTAAGCTCATGTGAGGTAGAAGAACTATGCTAGATCAAATTTTAACTAAACCAAGGTTCCTATTATGGTATAAATTATAATATAGTATTGTGATTATGTTCTAACACATCTATGATATACAGTATTACATAATAAACAGTTTAGAGATGTAAAACTACCAGAGTCAGTCAGAACCATATTGAAATAGAATTGAAGAATACTTAGCAAAATAAATAAAAAATAAAACATTCATATACTAATATGCAATTTTCTAAGTTAACATGAGACCCACAGAGATCTTTTCATAGTGTAGTGCTCCCTGTTTCTGTTTCAGTTGAAATCACTGCTTTAGAAAGTTATAAAATAATGTATCATGAGAAATTTGTGCCAGAAGTTCTCCATCCAAAGAAAAGATCAGAGAAAACATTTTTAGAGATGCCATTTGGGTTTCACTTTAAAATAGGGGTTTGAGTTCAGTAGTTGAAGAGAAGGCCAGGTGTACTATTTTTATTGGATTATACAATATTTTCGTATCCATCTGGTATTACTTGTTCTGCAGTTCAGTTGTACTTCCTTACCATATCCCAAATTATCATATGGACTATTTGTGCCCAACTGGTAGCCTGATGAACCACAGTCAGACACACTCAATATCGACCCCAGTATAGTGATATCGTTTGAGTCCTTTCCAAGTACAAAGTGCAACAGCTAACCAAATGAGCTAACCAATTTTATCTCATTGTATAAATGGTCACTTTACTCTTAGCTAGCAATCCTCACAACACTCTAAAGTTCTAATTATTTTTCTGCCTGGCATTCAAGGACTTTACAATCTGGTGAACTCTTAAAGTCCAAACTTATTATAAAATAATCCTTTTAATTTTCCCTTTGACTTAGCAAAACTTGATAGTTTTACATTTTATAACTTAATGTCACTCTCACTTCTATATTTTACCAATGATTGAAATGTCCAAATCCTTCTTTTAGATAGGTAAGATTCAAAGTCAGGAAGACAGTCAACAATATATGCCCTGCTTTATACTCAGTTTCATCATCTACAAAATAGTCTAGTTCATTGAAACACGAGAGAAGAGAGAAAAACTAGATAATATATTTGTACCTTGTATGTCAAAACTAAGACTATAAAAATGAATGTGGATTAATGTCTGAAACAGGGAAGATTACTTGAGAAAGTCATTAATTAAGGTACTATTTATATTTCTTTTGTTAACTCTATTTGTTTACTTAAATTAGAGTTGCTTGCTTTTATACTTACCTGAGAAAACAAAAGGATAATTTCATATCATCTATACATGGTAAAGTTTTGGAACTTAAATTTTAGCAACTCTGGTGCAACATTTTAGTCCATTGTCAGTAAAGCCTATTGATGAAGGACACTAAAATTTTAAAATACATTGAAATTTTACAAGAGGGACAAAGACAATATTTTTTAATATTGAATTAAAGCTTAAGATCTTACTTCAAATAGTAAAGGATTGTTTTTTTTATAAAATAATAAAATGAAGTCTTCATTAATTTACTAATTAACCTTCTTTTCTGTGGAAATAATTTTCTTTTATTCTGTTAAGAATTATTGTAATCAAAACTATTAATAAGCACATGAAAAAGTGCTCTACATCTCTTATCATCAGAGAGATGCAAATCAAAACAACTCTGAGGTATCACCTCACACCTAGCAGATTGGCTAACATAACAGCTATGGAAAGTAATGAATGCTGGAGGGGATGTGGCAAAGTAGGGACACTAATTCATTGCTGGTGGAGTTGTGAATTGATCCAACCATTCTGGAGGGCAATTTGGAACTATGTCCAAAGGGCGATAAAAGACTGTCTGCCCTTTGATCCAGCCATAGCACTACTGGGCTTCTACCCCAAAGAGATAATAAGGAAAAAGACTTGTACAAGAATATTCATAGCTGCGCTCTTTGTGGTGGCCAAAAATTGGAAAATGAGGGGATGCCCTTCAATTGGGGAATGGCTGAACAAATTGTGGTATATATTGGTGATGGAATACTATTGTGCTAAAAGGAATAATAAAGTTGAGGAATTCCATGGAGACCGGAACAACCTACAGGAAGTGATGCAGAGTGAAAGGAGCAGAATCAGGAAAACATTGTACACAGAGACTGATACACTGTGGTAAAATCAAAGGTAATGGACTTCTCCATTAGGGACAATGCCATGTCCCTGAACAATTTGCAGGGATCTAAAAAACACTATCCACAAGCAGAAGATAAACTGTGCGAGGAAAAACACGGAGGAAAAGCAACTGCTTGACTACAGGGGTGGAGGGGATATGACTGAGGAGAGACTCTAAATGAACACTCTAATGCAAATACCAACAACATGGAAATGGGTTTGAATCAAGAACACATGTGATACCCAGTGGAATTGTGTGTGGGCTATGGAAGAGGTGGTGGGAGGGGGGAGAGGGAAGAAAAGAAATTGATCTTTGTTTCCAATGAATAATGTTTGGAAATGACCAAATAAAAATTAAAAAAAAAGGTGAGGGGGTTAGGTTAATGAAGGACTTCAAAAACCAAATTGAGGGTTTTGTATTTAATCTTAGAAGTGACAGGAAACCACTAAAGTTTATTGAGCAGAGGGATGACATGGTGAAATTTGTACTGTAGGAAAATAATTTTGCCAACTGAGTGGAGGATAGACTGAACTACTAGTGAAAGGACATTCAGCTTATGAGAGAATAAGACTTGAATTAATTTCCCACCGTTGATACTAACACTCTGTTATGACTGTAATAAATCACTTAATAAAAATAATATTTAACATTTTGGTACCACTTACTATGTGCCAGGCCTCTGCTAAGTGCTTTACATTTATATTCTCATTCAGTCCTGGTAATAAACCTTGGAAGTAAGATCTGCCATTTTCCAAATTTGAAAGATGAGGAAATTAAAGCAAGTAGAAGTTGAAGGTCTTGCCAAGGGTCATACAACTGGCAAAGTTCTGAAACCAGATTTGAACTCAGGTTTTCCTGATTTCATTTTTGGAGTACTATACTACCTAGTCTCTCAGCACCCTGGACAGGTCCTACAAGACAATAAATTGCCTGTGCAGATATGCATTGATTGCCAGAATTTAATATAATGAAATCACACATCTCTCCATAAAGTGAGGAAATGCCCATTTGTTACTTTAGTTTGACCCTGTCTGTTCAACTTTAGTCTTAGAGGGTTTCATATGCATATGAATGACCTGCCAATACCCAAACTCTCTTTGTTTGTTACATATATAAACTCATATTCATATATATATGCATGTTTCATGGATAAAACATATATATGGACATGTATATGCATATGTTATCATCCTAAATGGTTCATAAACGATCAGGATTACACTGAAAATAATATGGATGAAAGGAGTTAAGTGCCACAGTGATTTGAGAACCAGGTCTAGAGATGCTGGAAGTCCTGTGTTCAAATTTGACTTTATACACTTCCTAGTTGGGTGACCCTCAGCAAGTAATTTAACTCCCATTGCCTACCCCTTGCCATTCTTCTGTTTTAGAATCATTGATTCTAATATAGAAGATATGCATTAAAAAAAGAAAAACAAAAAACTATAGACAAGAATTTTGTTTTCATACTCAGATTTATATATTACTGAAATAAAATGCACTGTAGCTAGCAAATCATTTTACTCTTTGAATGTGATAATAAATGTTTCTAGTCCAGCATTTTTTTCAGATGCTTCATGAATAGATCTGTTTTTGGAGACAGTGCAGTAGTGTGCCTTGCCAAATATATCCTAGGAGGAGATTTCTAGAGGTTGAGGGAACATTCAACTTTCATAAGGATTTCTGAGTTAAAGGATCATTTTTAGATGCAATGGAATATCTGTTGTCATTATTTAAACAAATTATCATTCACTTCAATTTAATATATATTTATTAAATACTTCTTGTTTCCAAGGCACCCAAATTGGTTTTGAATAGGTGAATATTAAGACAATACAATCTGTAACATCCATTCTCAATGAGCTTGTAATCAACTGGGGGTAGATGTGATATTTTAAAAATATACAATAAAGTCATAATGATCCATCAAAGGAGACTGCAAAGTGATCCCTTAGGAAAAGAGCTAGCAGAGAGTAGTGTCATGGATGCTAAAGGAAAAAAGTATCAAGGAGAGGAGATGATTGACAGAATCAATAGTTGAGGCATTCAAGAAAGATGAAGACTGAGAAAAGGTCATCATTTGTACCAATGTTGAGTTCACTGAAAATCTTTTCAAACTTCAATTTAGCAGTATGTCAGAATTCAAAGAAATGACTGAAAGGAAGAAGAAATGGAAGGCATCATGTTAACAACTAGGTTTCCCCCTCCCCCCAGCAATCTGCTTATGAAAGGAAGAAGGGATATTGGAATTGAAGGGTTTGAATGAGAAGTATTTTTTAAAAATCAGAGTAATCTAAGAATATATAAAGCCAATGGAAATGGCTCCACTAGATGAAATGAAATTGAACTTGGAGGAAGGCTATAATTTGGGAGGGAAAGAACTTAAAAAGTAGGGGGAAAAGAGATGGAATCAAATACACAAGTAGGGATTTTGGCCTTAGCCAGGAGAATATCCATTTTTTTCATCAAAGACCTGGTTGAAAGGGGAAAGAATAAAGGATGACAGAGGTTTAGAGTTATAGGATTGGATCCAAAAGGAGCTCTAGGAAGATGGCCAATGTGTTTTTTTTTTCAGGTGAAATAGAAAAGCATCTTCAGGAAAGAAGATTTAATTTTAGGAGAGAAATAAAAGGTTTGTCTTTTAGCAATGGAGACCTGATTGAGATAATGTAAATTGATACTAACAATCAACATGCTTATCTGACTTTTTCTAAAGTCATTCAGCAGTATATGAATAGGAGAAAAGAATGCAGATTGTGAGGGTAACCTAGAGTTTGTGTTTGGCCAAACATTAGTAGGAATTAGATAGAGGGACAAAGGTCTCTATGGTAGACATTAATGTATAAATTAATTGGTTAGCTATGATTTCAAGAAAGAAAAAAAACAGTAAAAAAAACTGGAAGATGGCATGGGTGATGGATTGGAAGAACTATATAAGATGGAATGAATACATCCCAAAGTGAAGATGAAGAATAATTCTAACATGGAAGAAAAGCAACTGCTTGACTCCATGGGTCGATGGGGATATGATTGGGGATATAGATTCTAAACAATTACTCCAGTGCAAATTTCAATAATATGGAAATAGATCTTGATCAATGACACATGTAAAATCCAGTGGAATTATGTGTTGGCTATGGGAGGGGGTTGGAGGAGGGTGGGAAAGAATGTGAATCTTGTAACCATGGAAAAATATTCTAAATTAATTAATTAAATACATTTCAAAAAGAATAATTGTAGAAGAAAAGCAGAGGAAGAGATATGTTACTAAAACTTGCCTCAATAAGTCAGTGTTTTTTATCATGATAGCTGCAGAACAGAAAATATATTTTTATGCAAAAATAGTGATAATAATATAATAAAAATCAATTATCACCAAATTTTTTCATTATCTAAAGATTTGAAGATGGATGAAAAATGTCTCAAGTTTATCTAGGTGTTGAAATCTCCTTCATTTAAACTATATTTACTTTTCACTCTTGAGCCTATTACTATTGTTTGGACAATACTTACATAAAGCCATCTTATTAACAATGTCCAAGTATTATGTGATCTATTTGGTATTTCACTAATTAAATTGTCTGGAATGAGTGTTAATGTGAACAGGCCTTATGCAAAATTTTGCTCTGTTGTGAATAACCTAGTAAAGTTCCATTAAGTATTAGAAATACTGAGATAATGAAATTTGTTAATTTTGCTGTGTAGTTCCTAATAGTGGATATGAATCAGATATCTCATAAACAACAGTGGGATGCCATTGCACATGCTGTTTCAATAAAGTGTTTGTGTTTCTAAGTTTCATAATATGTTGATATGTTTGCCTCTTCTTCAAAAGGAAACACATTTTTAAAAATATAACAGACAATTCTCAATGGACAGTATCTGTATGTGAACAGAATAATTTTTCATGATGCTAGATTGTTTTTTGAAAAGTGGAGTTCTAAGCATTTTGTTGATATTGTCAATATTCATCTGATATTTTAGATGAGAGAGATGCAGTGGGGGAGAAGAGGGGAAAACAGAAGGAAGTAAATTATGTAGTTTACAGATCATGAGAGTGAGAATTAACTAGGTGCATTAGTAGTGGGAATGTAACAAATTCGACATCTTTGGAGTGCCTCGGATTTCTAAATATTTATAACCATCTGGATGGTGAGAAATCAAGAGTAAAGTAGGAGAGTGGGAAAGAACATCTACTTCCTCCTCCATATACCCACTACTGAAAGGAGAACAACTCTTCATCACCTCCCACCTCAAGTGACAACAACAAACCCCTATTGAGCCTTGTGCAAAAATGGTCAGTTCCTGGAAATGCATTTCCAAAATGAGAATTGTTTACTCATAATTTCAGCATTTCTGAAAGGTATATATTATAATTGAAAGTCCAAAGGAGAATATATTGTATCAAATAAAAAAGTTTATGAATATATATTTTGTAGCTCCTGCTGTCTGATTAATTGTTCTTTAATATTTCTTATAGATGATAAGTAATAAAAGTGCAAAAAGAATGGTCTACAGGGGGAAATTATAGTGCTTCTATTAGTCTTAAATACAACATCAGTGAACTGTTATCTTAAAGCAGTACAATTTCAAATAAGCAATACCAAAGACATTTAATATTTATTCATTCAGGATAAAAAACTGTAAAGGTTTGGGGAAATGTAATTAGTTGTTGGTGTACATTAAAGAATTCCCCATGGGACTTTAGATTGAATTTACAAAATGATTTTCTTAGTCAAATCCAGAAGTAAATTACTTTCATATATCATAGGGATAGGTAGCCATTATTATAATTCAAGAATCATCTTAAAAATTGATGAAATATTGGGGCAGCTGGGTAGTTCAGTGGATTGAGAGTCAGGCCTAGAGACGGGAGGTCCTAGGTTCAAATCTGGACTCAGACACTTCCCAGCTATGTGACCCTGGGCATTGGTTTATATTACATTGGTTCTGCCATAGCATTGGATTAAAAAAACAGCTTTACCCAATCATCAGTACTTGAGTCTTGTACTGCTTTGCCTGTGAAAAACTAAGGCAATAATCTCTGAATTTTTACTATTTTTCTCATTGGATTTTCAGTTTTGATAAGATTATTATATCCTAAAGAAGAATTTAAGATTTCTTCAGCAGACAATTCCCTCTTAAGGTCTTTCTATGCATTATAAGAATTAGATGATTTTCAGGAGAAGTTTGTAAATTTTTAGTGTTTTTAATTTTCAACTGCATTTTGCTTAGCACTTTGGTGACACTGATGCTATTTCATCAAAGACTTAAAGGTTTTTGAAATCCTTGACTTCTCCACAGAAACAGCCATTGAATTATTTGTAAGTCATAAAATTCTGTTTTTTGAGAGCTACAACTTGTATAATTGTCCTTATGGAACAAAATACAATCTGAAAAACAAAGGATTAAAATTACTACAAAGAAAAAATAAAATATCTCCATATTATATGGAATCCATTTGGCACTAACCAAAAGAGAAACTCTATTTGGCTTTTATGTGGTTAATATTGAACCAATTTTCTATCAATAGAATTACAAATATGTGATCATTGCTTTCACAAATGAAAATTTCAAAATTATTGCTTGTATTGTGAAATCTTTACTGCACTGTAGGTTATTAGTGCAATTTGAGGCATCCCTAAGCTAGCAAAATCTTATAAATATTCCTATTTACAAATAACTTTATCCTGATTATGTCAAACCCTTTAACAATCTAGTATTCTAAATGAGGTCCATACTCATAAAAAGTATTTAATCTAATTACCTGAATAAGATACATCAAGAAATCCACTCAGAGGTTAAAATAGGTTCTAGCAATAAATGAATTGAGAACTGAACTCAGTGAGTTAGATAAGACATGGAATAGAGTAGATGTGATAAGCTTCTATTTCTTTATTCATTTCTGGTATAACCTGGATGAGTTTAAGTGGTTTATAACCATTGTTTAAAGAACCTACCTTTGGGAGCATTATTACTCAACTATAATAACTCTAGTTAATAATGGACAAATTAGCAGGTAGTCCTAGAGATATTAACTTAAATGATTATTATGACTAGACTTAATAGGAGACTAAAAGAATGAACTGAAAAGAACTGTAACTCTCACCTGGAGGGTAGAGTATTAGCTTCTGCAGTAGAAAGACTATTGGAGAACCATAAAGATAGCTTAGTGGACTAAGGCAAGTTGCTGTGGAGAAGTTTGCCCAGTGAATGAAAGGGAGAGTGTCCTAGGATAGTGATGGTGAGACTTTTAGATACCAAGTGCCCAAATTATAACCCTTATGCCTCATGTGAGCTGACCTGACCATAGACAAGGGAGGGAGGAAGCTCTCCATTTGGGCTATTGAGCAGAGGGGTAGATGATGAAAGAAATGTCCTCAGGTATGGGTGGAGATGGGGAGGGGAACAACCCCTTCTGGCATGCATGCCATAGGTTCCCCAACACAAACCTAGGAAGTGCAACAGAGATATAATGTCTAGAAGGGAGTAAGTAGAAAAGAGAGCAGCCCTACATCACTAGAAGATAGACCTGTAGCACCAGAGGTATAAGTTTTTTCTTCAAGTTTGCCTAAATATATAGATGCCCTGATCACATATGATCCTAGCTAACATTTACATGTTCTGGGCTTTCTAGGCATGTTCACTTTTCCTAATTAGAGTATGGTTTGTAGGATTCTACAACTTATTATTACTGCAGAAGAAGGATTATTTTGTTGTATCTTTCATTGTTATACTTAGCACTAAATATGTTTTCTTTCAAACTTACTAGTTCTTGCCTTCTCAATGGATTGTGTAGGGAATGAGGATAGAATCTGAAACTAAAAATAAAGGAAAAGAAATTTACTAGTAAAAGTAAACAAACAATGGTAGTTGGTGAGTTATAATTTGCATAGAAATGTTTATTTATTAAGCATCTAGAACTTTGTATGGATTTCTGGAGCCCCTAACCCTAAGTGAAAGGGAACTAAATGTTATATTTTTGTGAGAACTTCTTGGTGGGGCTTTTTGTTGTTTTTGTCTTTTTCTGTCTCAAGAGAATATATGTCATATGTATTGTCTATTTTTTGTCCTTCCTGATAAATAAGCAAAACATGCAATTTCAGTCATGTAGCCACAATGCATCTTTTAATCTACTGTTTGAACATGCATAACATGAAAGGGAACATACTTCTATTCTCAAAAAATAAGCCAATAGGCTATTGTGCCTGCCAGTAGAGTCTATCAAGGACTAAATGGTTATATGTTTTATTCTTAAAAAGAGACATGCTTCAAAACAAAATACCCTTTTTCTAGAGACCTTGCAACCAAATACCAGGATTAAGCTGATAAAAATGAAATGCCAGAGATGAGAAGTATTCATTTTCTTTATTTTTGCCCAGAAAAAAGAGGACTTTCTTGACCCAAGAGAGGAATATAGAGTCTTGATTATGCCACTATTGCTGTCTCTTCCTTCCATTGGCTACTAATACTCATGTGTCAACACACCACTGTCATGCAATTGATTTAATAAAAGGACAAAAGTATTATTTGATAAATCCATAAATATTTAATTTCAGCATTTGGAAGGAAAGGAACATCATACTTAAAATCTATTTCCTTTTCTAATTCATCTTATATTCTTGATGTAACTCTTTTCTGCCTTGTGTAGGAATTGCAAATGATATAGCCTAGTTGTGAATAGTTAAAATGATCAATATCCTAGGACCTTGATGTCCAGCTATTATTACCTAGGGATAATCTCTTTGCAAAGGGCTCAAATTATAGTGGTAAAGTATAAAATAAGGTTTTACCCAGAGCCTTCTTAGCACAATGTTATTAAAATATCTTTTAAGATTTCACTTTATGAAAAGAGCTATTCATAAATAATCTCTCTGCCTACCCAAAACATTAATTGATATCATGAACAACATAGAATTAAAAGTAGTTACATAAATAAAACTGATCATCAGTTTAAAATATTTTAGAATTTCTTTTCTCCTAAACAAATTCAGGAACAAGATATGTTATAACAAAGTATGCAAGGCATCCAGAATGTTTTGAGATAATTGCAATTTTGTTATAATAAATATATTTGTTTTAATAAATACATTGCTATAAGTTACATTAACAAACAGTAAAAGTGAGAGATTTAACAGAGCAGATATTCAGAAAGTGTAAAAAAATATTCTAAAGGAAGAAAGAGAAAAGAGAGGTGCTAAGAAATTTTATTCTTTTTGCTTTTCTCTTGTAACCTTTTGGAAGAATTTTCAAGTGTTGTTTTTGTTTCGGGGATATTTCTGAGACTTTTACAACAGGGCAATTGAAATGTTTGAAACAGAGAAAGGACAATTCCTTCTTAATCACAAAGTATATCTGTGAACAACTCAGGTATACCTATGCATTTTGATTTTTTTTTCTTTTAGAAAGTGTTTATTGGCTGAGCAAAGTCAGAAAACATCTATATTAGAGGGAAAGCATACTCAGATTAACAAAGACCTCTTAAAACTATCTTGAAGGATTTAAATATATATTATAATTTATATGATTTATTGAAATTTATTGAAAGAATCAATGATAAACATATATACTGGGTATCAAAATTATTTAAATCTTGTTCACTCACAATATCTTGTATGAAACAACAGCTTTTCATAGCATAGGTTAACACTGTCATATGTTTTAGGGAATTTTTGTTTTTAAGCCAGCTTGTCTTTTTTCAGTGCCTGTGAAATTATATCTTGCATTTTAACAACAATGAGTAATTATGGGAATTTTATTAAATTATATTATAAATCAACTGAATTTAAATCACTCTAATGCCTTTCCTATATGGATAAGATTTGTTATATTCAGATGGAGAATGAATACCTTTGGATTCATTTATCAGGCTAAAATCTATATCTCCTAAAATATTATATTAATCCATATTCTCTCTCCTAATCTACTTAGGGATCAGACTTACTTAGAATGTTTTGCATTGATCATATTTCGAGAAAAATTCCACCACATTCGTCACTATCCTGTAGTGCAGTTTACAATAGTTATTTCCTGACCATTGCCATATTTCTAGTCATGTTTTTATCTGTTATTGTTAGTCACAAAGGAAATTCAGGTCTGTTGACACTCAGTATTGATGATCTCATTGTCTGAAGTTCTATATTCTTTTAAAACTGGACTATTGACTTGTCCCAAATAATTTTCAATCATTTGGTAAGCCAGTAGATATTTCATAGGCATAATTTCATAGTCAGATTATAGATCCTTAAATATCAGTCAATAAGCATTTATTAAGCCCTAAGCATGTACTGATGTTTGTTTTGTTTTCAAAGAGGACCAGTGATATCAGGTGAAATGCTAGATTGAATGTGAGATAGAGTTCCATAAAATCTTTAGCCTCTCTCTTTCTTCTGGTTATCAAAGTCCAGAAAAGAGTCAAGATGGCTGATGATGGCTCAAAGTATTGGATTTTAAGGAGGCATGCTCTCCAAACCAGAGCCAGGATGGTGCAGTAAGGAGTACTCTGAGCTTGCCTAACTCATCTTCAAACACTCACCTAATAAACAAACATAAAAACAAATACCTGATAATGAATTCTGGAATGGTGTAATCAATAGAAGTCATGGTAAAGCAGTGTTGGTCCAGAGCAGCATGGAGGGACAGCAAAGAGGGCCATCTTGCTGGGGTAAGAGAGAGAACATGGTCAGCTGCACAGGGTTAGAACTCAGGTGTGGTCCAGGCCAAGTGGCAGTGAAGGAGCACAGCCAGATTCCTTTCAGCTTCAGTAGGGGAGAACTGAAACTAGTCCTATAGTGCAGGTGGCAGTGGGAGGAATGTAGCCCAACCCAGTACAACCCTAGCAAAGCCAAGCAGGACACATTGTGGACAGAGGAAGGAGCCCAGCCCATCTCAGTCCAACCACAGGGAAGAGAGCAGAACCTAACTTGATTCAGCACAAGTTGTTTATGGACAAGAGCTGCAGGGCCCCCCACATCCCACAGCAAGCCAGGACGTCCCTTCATGCCAATGGAGTGCTCACTCCATAACACAAGAGGCAGCTAAGCTGAACCCAAGCATCAAAATAGCCTGCAGTGTCAATTCTGGGTCAGTACTCTTTCCATCCCAGGAAGAAAGCAGAGCTTCAACATATAAGCATAGGCATAGTGGGGGGAAATGAGCAAAAGACAAAGAAAAAAACATCACTTTGGAAAAGTATTTCAGCAAATTGGAAGACCAAAATGGAGTCTCAGAAGAAGATAGCAATGTAAAATTGAAAGTATATGAAGCTTCAAAGACAAATGTGAGTTAATGATTTATTATCGGCCAAGACAAATGTGAAAAGGTGTCATGCCTCAAGTAAGAAACAGTTGTTTGGATATGAGATATCAGTAAAGAATGAATCTCATTAATACAACAGATGAGGAAATGAGCATTTGAAAAGTAATTCATATGTAGAATATGTAAAATGGTGATTAATTGGCAGAGTTATGCAAGAATTCTGATTTCTCCTTTAAGTATGATGTAGGCTACTGAAACTTTAGTATTATGAAATGAAGTATTTTGAAGAAACTGGAAATGTAAGTAGACATTTAGATGGAGTTACTTCACTAAATTCATTAATGATATGATTTAGGATCTTAAAAAGCTAGTGTCATTCTAAATTGCATTACTCTTGGCACATTGTTTAGGAATAGGGAAATGGTTATTCTTGTGTACTCTGCACTAGAAGACGACTACTTGAAGTACTATCTTAAGTTCTGGGTACCATAATGGTGGAAGGATATCAATGAACAAGAGAACATATACAATAGAATGGGCAGGACAGAAAAGGGCCTGTGGAAGGATCACAAGGATAGATGCATCAACCATAAGTGAAGACATAGAAAATACAATACAAATATTGCAAAGTATTTGAGGAGAGCCACATGAAAGATATTAAAGAGGACCTTAAATTGTATTAATTGGCCCCAAAGAGTAAAATGAGGAAAAATGGATAAAAAGTAACAGATACAAAGTTACATTGAATTAAAATAAAATTGCTTAACTGCTATTCAAAGTGGAATGTGTCTTTCACTCTCATTTAAGGTTTTCAAATCTGATAAGTACTTGTTAGATGTGTTTTAAGAGTTTGTTTTTCACGTAGTTTAATTCTGAAGTTCTATAAGTTCTATTTCAATACTTTTAACTATAGATATATCATGTATGCATGAGTCTATATTTATCTCTTCTATGAATATGCATATATATTCTTATTAATCTATTAATTCAAATGCAAATAACACATATACATATATGTGCAAATATGTATATTTAAGCATGTATACATAAACATGGAAACAGATGTGCTATGTGAATATATAAATATATGCATATTTATATGTACATGGGATCCTACCATCACCAGCACCGACTGTTCACCAGTTGCTAGCCTCACATCATCAGGGATATCAGCATCCCTTGATCATCATAGTTCCTAGTGTCGCTGTTCCAGCACTTCTCTTACCCTAAATATCCTAGTTGAAGAGCCTCTATTACAACTTCCAGGCTGAGCTCCATAGTTGTCATCCAGAGAATGTGCCTATGGAGAATGGACCCACTTTCCCCATCTCCAGCACCCTAAGGAAGATAAGAGCCAGCATATACAAAATGGGTTAAACCAGTGCCATCACCTAAACTAGCATGATCCCCTTCACACTTGATGAAGGCATCCTATGACATATTCCCTAACAGTATCAAGAACAGCAACATTCCCTATGCTCCAGAATGCACCTAATAGCTATGATCCACATCTGTTTCAGAGATATAACTTGGCAACATTATCTGCAACTGTTTCAGATCCTGGTTCTACATGAAAGTCCTAGGTGTTATTAAATGGTTCAGCTTCAATGTTTACTGAAATTAAGAATAATGAAAATGTTTACCACTTTCTTTGTTGCTGACCCTAACAACTGTTAAGTAATTTATATATGATGTGGAGCTGAACGTTTTCATATATGTTGTACCTACCCATTTTGATTTAAGCTGATTGAGAACAGGGTTTGTTACATTTCTATTTTTGTCCCTATGTTTAGCGCTTCATAAATGTTTTGTTTTGTTTTTAATGCTCATTTGGGCATTGATGCAAGGTAATTTTGTGCTGAACTGATTATAGGGAGACAAATATTTAAGTCACTCTACTCATCTCATATTTGTAGATGGCAATACTCTTTGCTGTGATATTCCATTGTAGGTTCCTCCTGTACATGAATGAATGGCGTTGTTCTCCAATCAAGCTCTAGAAATAGAGAACATATTTCTTCTCTCCATACCTCATGCCTTTCCAGCTGCATAACAAACACTGATGACATATTTGCTTGAGGAATTCCAGCATTTTTGTATGGCCGAGTTGTAAAATGAAACTACAGATCTTTTTTTTTTTTAAAATAACTCTAACCCCCCCCCCCTCATTCCAGACAGAAATCAAGTTCTTTCAAGATAGGCTTTTGTAAATCTCTCTTGCTTCTTCTACAAAGGGAAATTAAGGACAATCAATCCAGTCCCAAGGATCCTAATTAATTATAGCATCACAGCATTTGTCCCTTGACTTATACTTAATAGAAACACACCTTCTTGCTTGTGTGGCACTGGAGGACTAATGATGGCTATTTCTTTCCCTAACTTCTGCAGTTAGTGTTCTCTGTCTTCCCTGAGCTCTCATCCTTCCACTCATGCTCTTGAACCCCCAAATCTTCTAGACTCAAAAGAGCTAATTAGTCACAATGAAACCTTTCCTTTCCCAAGGTAAGAGAGTATATCTCTCTTGGGGCCAAGTATAAAATAGACACTAGCAGATCTTTACCAAAACATTAGGTATTCATCCCACAAAATATTGTATTTATTCTACTCACAGAAACAGAATCTTGGTCTGGATGGACTTGCCATCGTCCAATATGATATTGTTTATATTCTAAGTGGAAGATGGATGCATAATTGTCTTTATGCCAAAAATAGCCTTTTGTTTCCTTATTCAAGAAAGGATAAATTGTTGGTGATGTTTTAGTTTAGTTGTTTAGTCATATCAGACTCTTATGAGACTCCATGTAATCTATGAAATTTTCTTGGCAAAGATACTAGTAGATTGCCATTTCCTTCTCCAGTATGTTCCCATTTTACAGATCAGGAACTGAGGAAAATAGAGATTAAATTAACTTGCCCAGGGTCACACAGCTAGTTAAGTTTTTGAGGTTGAATTTGAAGTTAGATTTTCCTGAGTACATACCTGGTACTCTAGCCACTGTAACATCTCCCCAATGACAAATACTGTCACTAGCAAATATATCTGCTTTGAGGGGCATATAACAAATTATACATAAGTCTATATGTACATATATAATTATATGTAAGACAATATCCAGCTTTGTTTTGAACCACTACCTTGCCTCTTTCAGTTCCTACACACTTCTTGACTAGTGACTAACATTTGACTCACCATTTTTTCTTGATCTTTAGGTATGGAGGATGCTGTGATTCTTGTCCTCCATCTTGATGTTTGAGTAACTTTAGAATCTTGTTAGCGATTTTCTTTACCTCTCCTGCCTTCAGAATCCAAGAATTGTCTGATGCTTTATTACCACCCTTGTCTTTGTGCATGTCTCTCATTACTATTTGTCCATCCTCTCTCCATGTGCAGTGCTCAGGAAACCATTATTGTATTGCAGAAAGTAGGTTTAGGAATTGAGTTGAAGGGTAAGATAATGAAGGAAGAAACACTATAGAGACTGTCAAACACTCTCCAAATGACCACAAAAGAACAAGGGAGCAAAAGAAACAACAGAAAAAGTTGTGAAGCAGTGCTCCAGCCCAGAAGAGTGTGAAGAGACAGCATTTCATTTCACTGGGGTATGAGGAGAGAATTCTAAAGAAATCTCACTGCAGCTCAGACTTTAAGAAGTTCAAGCAGAAGGGAAAAGCACAGCTCACTTGGCTTGGTCTTGGTCCAGCTCCAGAAGGTAAAGAGCACAAAAGTCCAGATTACAAAATAAGAAGCAGTGGGGAGGAATTAAGTCCAATAAGGTCCAGGCTCCACAGGATTGGGCAGAGCCCAGAATAACCCAGTTGAACTGAACAATGGCAAATCTCTATACAGCAAGTCAACCAGGCTGCTTCTGCAGAATGCTCAGTCTGGGACAAAGACAGCTGAGCCCAACCCCAGGCACAGTACAAGTAGGGACAGTACTCGCTCCACCCTAGGGACAGAGCTAACAAGAGGCATATAAAGACAAATCAAGAGAGAAAATAATCCTCTATTGAACAAGAGACAGAAAAAATATTTCAACAAGAGTGATGACCAAAATGCAAGCTCAGAAGAGGACATCAATATAAAATTTAAAATGGGTGGAGCCTTAAAGCAAAATGTGAAAGGATAACAAGGAAATTACTTGTAAAGTTTTCTCAGGGTAAGACAACTGATACACAGAAATTAGCAGGTATTAAATACATTTTCACTGTATATATTTTAATAATAGTTAAATATTTAAATTTAAAATAATTTAATAGTTTATAGATCCATTGTTACACCAATATGGCTACTAACTATATTGATATAGATGTCAACTCTTTTATACTATTTCATAAAGCAAAGTAAAAGACTTCTATACTCCACAAAATTGCTTACTCATAAATCTTCTTAAGAAAATCTACCCAACATACATAAAACCAGTCTCTGTTAGTGTCTTAAGCTTTCTATTGAATGATGTGGGCTCTCCATTAAATGCTTCCTATTCTTGTTACAGTTTCAACTCACTTTTAGCGCATTTATCATGGATTATATGGCATAGACAAATGAGACCTTAATGATTTAATAAAGAGGCCTTAATTGAATGATCTAATTTTATAGATGAAGTCAGAAAGAACACAGAGAGTTTAGGCAAATTGTCCAGATAGCTAAAAACCAGCAGAATCACGATTCAAAGACAAGTTTTCTGGCTCTAGATGTAGTGTTCTTTTCATTATACATTTAGGTCCCTATAAGTGAAAATAATGAGCCCCATAAAATGCTGACATTATTCAAATTTATATTACATAATTTTTATAATACTGGGCACTAATTGTCTTGCTTTACATAATTATAACTTCGAATACTGTAAATTTTAATTCATAAAACAACATTACAGGATTCATTATTTGAATTAACTTCTTTAAGTTATAATTGTTATTATGCTAAAACTTTCTTATACCCTCTCTACATAGTTACATTATCATTTAAGTTGTTTATGATTCTTCTTCTGAGATTATGGCCTTCTATCATTTGTAGCTATGTAATACTATGGAGGGTAAATATGTAATTAAAAAGATGGACTTTTACAAACAAGAAATTGGAAATTTTTACAAACTGTAATCTTTCTATTATGGTCTACTTCAATTTCTTCCTATCACTGCTCAAAATTATGACCAGTTCATTACTCATCTCTCTCTTTTTTTTTCTAACATACAGGAGAACACCCAAATCACATTGATTAACAGCTTGATTCTTAGGTAATGCTGAGTCAAGAATTTTAGAAAGAGTAAAATGTATGTAAAGCCCAGATTCATTGTAGGATTTGAACATATTGATAAGTTACCTGAATAGGTACATATCATATTTTCCACAGCATGAACTTTTCATCCACTTGGTTTTACAAATATAAGTATTAAAACAAATTTATTTTGCAGTACTATGTATTTTAATGAGAAGATTTTATAATATGATGCAATTAATGATATTATATTGATCAGAAATTGATAAAGGGACATAATGTTATCCTTTCCATCAGTAAGAAATCTTTAAGGGGTTGGAAATTTATATGGGACCTCTTTTTTTTACTCTGGTATATTTTTTATAAAAATATAATATATATAATTAATAAATGGCTTGATATTAATACTCAGCAGATCACTGAACAAAATTGAAAGTAAGAGAACTACTGAACTAATAAATAAGACTGGGAATTGGTTTTATGAAGAAAAAAGCAAATAAAATAGAACACTTCTTAATTTGCTTAAAATAAGGAAAGAAGAAAGTCAAATTACCAATATCAAAAATGTTAATACATAAAAAGATTTTTATGTTTGTGATACCTAATTAAAAGATAGCCTTCATCAGTTAATTTTGCTATTAAAATAGATAATCAATATAAGTATTGTAAATGGACCTTCAGAAAAAATATAAAATATAATCAGATATTTCATTTTATTTAAGAACCTGTCATTTTCCTGAACATTACTCCAAGGAAGAAAAAGGACTGTATTGTAAATAAATTAGAAGAGAACGCCAGGTTGATGAATGAAGATGCAAGCTTTGGAAACTATCAAGTTTTCTTGGATAATAAATCTTAGAAGAAGAGGCTACCTCTGACAGACTAAGCGACTAAAACAAGTAATATAAATAAGGGAAACTGAATTACTGATTCTAACAAGACTGTTTATACTTCTGATGATTTCAGAATAAGTACTATTAGAAAAGAGATTTAAGTTAACGACACATTGTCACAGACAGTTGTCTTCATGTGGTTCTTTTCACTTCACAATCAAAAAAAATTTTAACATCTAATCTTTTTTTTTTCCAGCATTCTAAATTTAACCAAGCCAAAGCAAGTGCCACTTCTTCACTGATTTGGAATGAAGGACTTGACTTTCACTATGAAATTTGCATTTTGTCCCAAATATAGCATACAAAAAAAACCCCTTATATAGTTATTTGTTTTGGCATGAGGTTATTTTTGAAGTATTAGGTTAGCTTATACCAGTGCTTCTAAATATAATTTGATCATGGAGCACTTTAGTATTTGAAATATATTGACAGTTCCATAAATGTAGAATTTTCTAGTTAGGCAAGGATAGGATACCTTCAGAGTTGTGTGGGTGTGGCAAAACTAAGACTAGAGAGAATAGGAAGTGAGCTATATAACCTGATAGGGCCTTTTCAGCTAAATAAATAAAAGGATCTCTAGATAGCTTCTTACCTTATGAAATGCTTATTCTGATTGTATATCTCTGTACGAAATTATTTGGTTTATAATGAGGCTATATTTTCTAACCAATTTGTTTTCACCATGAAAAATGGAATAATACGAAAATTAACAATCTCTATTTCTAATAGTTTATTATAACTAAGGAAAATGATGAACATGATGCCACCAAACTTTTATTTCCCTATTAGAAATATAAAGGAGAGCATATGTTATATTTTACAATTTATTTTTCAAAGATGTGATTTTTTTTTGACAATGCTATATTTTCTTTACTTACACAAATCAGAACTCCCATTTGCCTTAGTAAATGGTCTTTTTGGCTTGTGAATAGTGAAAAATACTCATCATTATTTGATTAGCTTTCTGAACTTAGCTAGGCTAAACTATAGGCTAGCTATATGAAGTCTAATAGAAGTCTCTATTTAATCCACAGCAGATTGGTAGATACTACAAATAATTGTGCCATGCTGGCATAAGTATTGAGAGCATAGAAATACTTACATATCCTCATGAGGTATTGAATAGAACTTTAATAAGGGTATTATATAGTAAGAAAAAATAATTTTCTAAAAAAGATTATTTGTAAAATATATTTTTTTAAATTTTCATTTAGTAAGATACGAAAATCAATGAAATTTTTAATCAATGAAGTAGGTCATTATGAAGGTGTTATTTGATTTTTAGATATTTTTGGAGAAATAGTCTAAATGATACAGATGATTCTTTGTATCAGTAATTGCTGGATAATTCAACAGATTTGTGATTTCATTGATGTTAGCTTTTTTTTTTCTATCTGCATAAATCTCCATTTACCCATGGTTCCTTGTTATACATCAACTGGTCACTAACTGGCTATGCAGATATTACAAAAACTACCAGGCAGAATAGAGGTTCAATATAGTTCTTCTAACTGGGTCCACATTTTGCTTAAACTTGGAGAAGGATAGACCTATTTTCACTTTGTTTTTCCATATCAAGAAAGACTTTCTCAAATTCAATTTCAAGTTGGTAGGAAGGTAACTATATATATATGTGTGTGTGTGTGTGTGTGTGTGTGTGTGTGTGTGTGTGTGTGTGTGTGTGTGTGTAAAACTCAATCTACTATCTATAAAAAGGGATTTTAAATCAATGGAGTAATGAAAAGAAATTAAAAAATATAAAAATAAAGTTTAACATTTGCACAGTATGTTAATACTTTCTATAACAATTTTGAAAATTAGTTTTTTTGGAACCCTCTATTTAAAGTTAGAGGATCTGGTTGAATATCCACCCACCCACCTTTCCTCCTTTCTTTCTTTGAAGTCAAGCAAATCATTTGACCCATTTCTGCTTCAGTTTACTTCTCTGTAAAATAAAACAGGCTATCAGTAGATTTCCCTCTAGTTTGGGATCCTATGATCCCATTAGTATAGCTATTTCAAAATCAGATGGTGGTGTTACAAATGATACTGACATCTCAATTCAATATCACAAAATTTAACACATAGGTACACATATTCCTTAAGAATTTCTAAAGTATGTAATGGGAATTCTAAAAGAACATATGATACTTCTAATAAGATTAGAGACAAGAAGAGGAATGTGTATGTCTCACATAATTGCATTTGATTTCAGGTCAATTAAATTCTGGGGGGGAAATAGCATCAAACACAAAAGGTTCATTCAGTGGATTCATATTTTCATTAAAAATTAATTTCAAGCTAATTCAAAGTCTCATTTTATTCATGTGTAAAATCTTTCACATAAATATATTAGTTCAGAGGAAGAAGTTGGATTTTTTTATACATATGAGAATTTTTGTAGACTCAAAATGTGGGATGGGATTGAGGTATGAGGTGACTCATTGGATAGAAAGCCAGAGACAGAAATGGGAGATCCTGGATTCTAATATGGCCTCAGACATTTCTAGCTGTGTGACCCTGGACAATTCACTTAACTCTTCTTGCCTAGGCCTTATCACTATTCTGCCTTGCAGCCAATACTTAGTATTGATTCTAAGATGGAACATAAGGGTTTAAAAAAAAAAAAAGATGGAGGGGAGGCTGGGTGGCCCAGTGGATTGAGAGTCAGACCTAGAGATGGGAGGTCCTGGGTTCAAATCTGAATTCAGACACTTCCTAGCTGTGTGACCTTGGGCAAGTCACTTAACCCCCATTGTGTAGCCCTTACTGCTCTTCTGCCTTGGAACCAATACACAGTATTGACTCCAACACGGAAGGTAAGGGTTAAAAAAAAGATGGAAAAGTGATAGAAAATGTTACTGATGTACAAATTCACTTTGGACATATAGGTAGACACATATACATATATACATATACATATTCACATATATGTTGTGCATGTGTTTACAGACTGGTGATCATGTTTATTTAGGTGATTCCAATAAGGAGATTCAATCCAGCAATGAAAATCTGCATTGATTCTATAACTTATAGTTTTAGATAGTTAGCTGGAGCTTTGAGATTTTATATAATGTGAAGAATATTATAGAACGAGTATGTATTAAAGGTAGGATTTGAATACATATCTTTTCTAACTTGATTTTTGGATGTATAGTCACTACCATATTTTACCTAAACAAATGTACATTTGGTATGAAGAGATTGCTCTGAAAACAAAGTATGAGTGAATAAAAGATAATAAAATTATTTTTATATTCCTTATTGAAATCTTCTTAATATACATATGTTACACATATACATATATACATATGTTATACATATATGTTTCCTTTAATGCCAGATATTTGAGTGAGCATCTAAAGTCACTATTGAGAGTTAGAAAACAAACTTACTTCTCAATTTTTCCCTGAAAAATTATATACCAAATTTTATTTCTCCTTGAAAGTAGGAGAGTGCATAGTTTATGACAGAATTGAGTCAGAAATTAAGCATCAAATAAAAGATAGAGAATTTTGGAGATATTTTTGAGGTAAAATATGTGCTTATTCTAGGGCAAAATAAAAAAAAATCCAATTACAAGGAAATCGATGTCAGTTATGTTAGAATGTTCTGTCACTAAAGTAGAAACAGAATATAAGACAAAAAAGAAAGTGAATACGTGATCTGTGATGAAAAATTCAGAATAACAGTGGAAAAATTTGGATTTAACATAATGTTTCGAATGACATTACCATTCAGTATTTTGTATTGTACTACTGCTTAAGAGGATTTCAGTTTTAATTATTGATATTGAGTGAAACTTTGGATTTTGACTTTAGTACTCAGATTGGTGCTTTTTTTTTTCAAATGTAAAGGAGATACCTTTCTGGCTCTGAGAGAGGAGTCTTCCTTCTACACATAGTCAAGGAATGTCACACTCCTATATTTGTATATTTGGCAGTAAGAATAATGTTGGCACACAGTAAGCACTTTAAAAAGATTTCCAATCATTTATTAATCATTCTCTCTATATGTAAACATTATCTCTCTATATAAATTTATTGTTCCTTGAAATTTGGGCTATTAGCTATTCTTAGGACTGGATTTAGTAACTACAGGTTTCTGGAACTTCATTTTCATTGGCCCTTTGGAGTATGAAATATGCTCATCCCTTCACTTTTCCTTTCTCCCTTTGTGTGATCTCCTTCCTTTAGACTGTAAGCTCCTTGAGGGCAAGGACTGTCTGTTTTTTTTATTGAGTGTATTAAGGGCAAGTATATTAAGTTTTTATCACAGTATCCAGCACATAGTAGAAAATCAATAAATGTTTTAGAATTGAATTCTCTTGTCACTTAAGGAAATAGAAATGTGCCTAATTAGTAATTTATTATAGAATTTAGACAATTAAGGACCTGAAAGCATTATTAGCTTATAAAAATAGGACAGTAAATTGGGTACTCACTCAAAACAGATATGGCTATATCTATTATTATTATTTATTCAGGATTTTTTCAATAATTCAGTAGATCTGATTTCATCTGCATGGGCACTCTCAATCTCAATGCAAATAAAAGTCCCTATTCCCACACACATAAGAAAATTTTATGATTTGGTTATGGTTTAAAAAAAAATCTATCACTACCTACAATTCCATTAGAATTTCTAGAAGGATTGTCCTACTATCATTGCACAACTCATCAATTATTCATTAAACTAAATTATATCCTAACATTTTGATTGAACAAGTTATACTATTCAAGTCTCATTCAGGTGAATACCTATCTAATAGTGCAAATTACAACCCATCTGACCTGCGGCTTCATTTATACAGTTACCTATGTCCATATCTATATAGATTTTTTGCTTTTTCTGTTCAAATTTAAATTAATGAAAGTCAAGGAGTGTCACACTCCTATATTTGTATATTTGGCAGTAAGTGTTTGGCACACTCTAAGCACTTTAAAAAAAAAGATTTCCAGTCATTTATTTATCATCATAAGAAGGGAACTTCTCTCTAGACACTACAGTTTTCTTTGATGCTACCTGTAGAGCAGTGATTCAAAGTTTCCTATTTCTTACCTCTATTTTTTTTGGGGGGGGGGTTAATATTAGATTGTTCAAACTCTTTTAAAAATTAATCATTGTTGTTTATATTTTAGTTTGTTATTCTTTAATTTTTAATATTTTTTCTATTTTTAATTTTGAGTTGGAACTTCTGGGATTTAGCTATCATATTCCTGGGAATTTTCACTTGGGGATAATTTTCATTTGGTGATCAGCAGATTGTTTCAATTTACCTTCTTGATCTAAAGAAATTAGGGTTGTTTTCCTTAGAAATTTCTTGCAAGTACGATGAATAGGCTATTTTTCAGATCATAGCTTTCAGATAATCCAATAATTCTTTTATTTTTTAACCCTTACCTTCTGTCTTCTAGTCAATACTGTGTATTGGCTCCAAGGCAGAAGAGTGGTAAGGGCTAGGCAATGGGGGTCAAGTGACTTGCCCAGGGTCACACAGCTGGGAAGTATCTGAGGCCAGATTTGAACCTAGGACCTCCCATCTCTAGGCCTGGCTCTCAATCCACTGAGCTACCCAGCTGCCCCCAATCCAATAATTCTTAAAGTATGTCTCTACTTTCAGATTTCCAGGTTTATAGATTTTTTAATAAGAGGACATTTTATTCTATTTTTCTTTCTTTTGATTTTGTTTTATTGTTCCTTGACTGTTTCATGAAATAATTAACTTTCACTTGGTAAACTATCATTTTTAAATAATTATTTTCATTAGTTAATTTTGTACCTCCTTTTCCATTTGGCAGATTCTTTTTATTTTAAAGATATTTTATTTTACCAATTTCATATAAAACACATTTTCCACATGAGTTATATGAAGTTATAAGCTCCAAATTGCCTCACTTCTTCCCTTCCCTCCTCTTCTCAGAGCTGGCAACCAATTTTATCTGGGCTATAAATGTATTATCATGAAAAACATATTGCCATATTGTTTATTTTTGTAAGAGAATAATGATATTATACCAAAACTCCCAAAATGAAATTTTGTAGGCATTGATCTGCTTTACAACTCCAACAGTTCTTTCTCTGGTGGTGGATAATATTCTTTGTCACAAGTCCCTCAGAACTGTCTTTGATCATTATATTGCTCAAAGTAGCTAAGTCTATCACAATTGATCATTCCATGAATTTACTTTTACTATATAAAATGCTCTCATATGTTCTGTTTATTTCACTCTGCATCAATTCATGTAGATCTTTCCAGTTATTTCTGAAATAATTCTGTTCATCATTTCTTGTACTTCAATAGTATTCCATCACCAACATATCACACAATTTTTTCAGCCATTCCCCAATTTTTGGACATCCCATCAATTTTCAAGTCTTTAACACCACAAAAAGGACAACTATAAATACATATTTCTTAGAAATAGGTCATTTATTCTTTTTAAAAATATTTGGGACACATACATAAGAGTGTTATTACTGGATAAAAGTATATGCTTTATTAAAAATATTTTAGGTATGATTCCAAATTGCCCTCCAGAATGGTTGGAGCAATTCACAACTCCACCAACAATGTATTTGTGTACCAATTTTACAATATCTCCTCCAACATTCATTGCTTTCCTTTACTGTCATATTGCCCGATCTGACAGGTGTGAAGTGATACCTCACAGTTGTTTTAATTAGAATTTCTCTAATCAAGAGTCATTTGGGACATTTTTTCATATGACTATTGATAGTTATAATTTTTACATTTGAAAACTCCTTATTCAGAACTTCTGACAATTTGTCAATTGGGGAATGACTTATATTCTTGTGAATTTAGCCTATTTCTCTACATACTTGAGAAATGAAACTTTTAGCTGACAAATTTGTTAAAAGATTTTCCCTCAGTTTATTTTTTCCCTTCTAATCTTGGTTATATTGATTTCATTTGTACAAACACTCTTTAACTTAGTATATTCAAAATTATTCATTTTGCATGTTGTAATATTTTCTATCTCTTCTTTCATTAAAAATTCTTCCCTTCTCCACAAATCTGACAAGTAAACTATCCTGTATTTCCCTAATTGACTGATAATATTACCCTTTATGTCTAAATTATTGACCCATTTTGACCTTATGTTGATATAGGGTGTGAAATATTGGTCTATACCCATTTTCTGCCACACTGTTTTCCTATTTTCCTAGCAGTTTTTGTCAAATACTAAGGTCTTATCTCAAAAGTTAGGATCTTTTGGTTCATCAAACATGAAATTGTTGAGGTTATTTACTCCAGTGTAATTATTCACACTATTCTATTTCTTAGCCAGTAGCAACATGTTTTGATGATTACTGCTATATAGTACAGTTTAGAATCTGGTTCATCTAGGCTATAATCCCTCACTTTTCCCCCATTAAATACTTTGATAGTCTTGATCTTTTCTTCTACCAGATCAATTTTGTTATTCTTTTTTTCTAGTTCTATAAAATAGTTTCTTGGTAGTTTGATTGCTATGGCATTGAATAAATTAATTTAGTGTAGAATTGACATTTTTATTATGTTAGTTTGGCCTATCTTTACACACTTAATTTTTTTTCCAATAATTTAGATAAAACTTTAATTGTGTGAAAAGTGTTTTATAATTGTGGTCATATAATTTCTGTTTTTGTTTTGGCAAATAGATTCACAGGAATTTTATACTGCCTAGAATGATTTTAAAAGGAACTTCTCATTCAACTTCTTGCTGAAGGATTTTGTTGGCAATATATAGAGATGTTGATGATTTATGTGGGTTTATTTCTGTATCCTGAAACTTTACTAAAGTTTTTTTAGATGAACAGATTAGCTTTTTATTGTTTTATTTTTATTTTTTTTTATCCCCTCCACCCCTGTAGTCAAGCAGTTACTTTTCTTTTGTATTTTTACTCTCACAGTTTATCTTCTGCTTGTGGATAGTGTTTTTTAGATCCCTGCAAATTGTTCAGGGACATGGCATTGTCCCTAATGGAGAAGTCCATTACCTTTGATTTTACCACAGTGTATCAGTCTCTGTGTATAATGATTTCCTGGTTCTGCTCCTTTCGCTCTGCATCACTTCCTGGAGGTTGTTCCAGACTCCATGGAATTCCTCCACTTTATTATTCCTTTTAGCACAATAGTATTCCATCACCAACATATACCACAATTTGTTCAGCCATTCCCCAATTGAAGGGCATCCCCTCATTTTCCAATTTTTGGCCACCACAAAGAGTGCAGCTATGAATATTCTTGTACAAGTTTTTTCCTTATTATCTCTTTGGGGTATAAACCCAGCAGTGCTATGGCTGGATCAAAGGGCAGACAGTCTTCTATCACCCTTTGGACATAGTTCCAAATTGCCCTCCAAAATGGTTGGATCAACTCACAACTCCACCAGCAATGAATTAGTGTCTCTACTTTGCCACATTCCCTCCAGCATTCATTACTTTCCATAGCTGTCATGTTAGCCAATCTGCTAGGTTTGAGGTGATACCTCAGAGTTGTTTTGATTTGCATCTCTCTGATTATGAGAGATGTAGAGCACTTTTTCATGTGCTTATTAATAGTTTTGATTTCTTTGGCTGAGAACTGTCTGTTCATGTCCCTTGCTCATTTATCAATTGGAGAATGGCTTGATTTTTTGTATAATTGATTTAGTTCTTTGTAAATTTGAGTAATTAAACCTCTGTCAGAGGTTTTTATGAAGATTGCTTCCCAATTTGTTGCTTTCCTTCTGATTTTAGTTACATTGGTTTTGTTTGTACAAAAACTTTTTAATTTGATGTATTCCAAATTATTTATTTTGCATTTTGTAACTCTTTCTAATTCTTGCTTGGTTTTAAAATTTTTCCCTTCCCAAAGGTCTGACATGTATACTATTCTGTGTTCGCCTAATTTTCTTATAGTTTCCTTATTTATGTTCAAGTCATTCACCCATTTTGAATTTATCTTGGTGTAGGGTGTGAGGTGTTGATCTAAACCTAATCTTTCCCACACTGTCCTCCAATTTTCCCAGCAGTTTTTATGAAATAGTGGATTTTTGTCCCAAAACCTGGGTTCTCTGAGTTTGTTGTATACTGTCCTGCTGAGGTCACTTACCCTGAGTCTATTCCACTGATCCTCCTTTCTGTCTCTTAGCCAGTACCAAATTGTTTTGATGCCCACTGCTTTATAATATAGTCTGAAATCTGGGACTTCAAGGCCCTCTTCCTTTGTATTTTTTTTCATTGTTTCCCTGGATACCCTTGATCTTTTGTTCTTCCAAATGAACTTTGTTATGATTTTTTCTAAATCAGTAAAAAAAATTTTTTTTTGGAAGTTCAATGGGTATGGCACTAAATAGATAAATATGTTTGGGTAGTATGGTCATTTTTATTATATTGGCTCGTCCTACCCATGAGCAGTTAATGTTTTCCCAATTGTTCAAGTCTAGTTTTAGTTGTGTGGAGAGTGTTTTGTAGTGGTGTTCATATAGTTCCTGTGTTTGTTTCGGGAGATAGATTCCTAAATATTTTATTTTGGCTAAGGTGATTTTGAATGGGATTTCTCTTTCTAGTTCTTGCTGCTGGGCTGTGTTGGAAATATATAGAAATGCTGAGGACTTATGTGGGTTTATTTTGTATCCTGCAACTTTGCTAAAGTTGTTGATTATTTCAATTAGCTTTTTGGTTGAATATCTAGGATTCTTTAAGTAGACCATCATGTCATCTGCAAAGAGTGATAACTTGGTCTCCTTGCCTATTTTAATGCCTTCAATTTCTTTTTCTTCTCTAATTGCTACTGCTAGTGTTTCTAGTACAATGTCAAATAGTAGAGGTGATAATGGGCATCCTTGTTTCACTCTTGATCTTATTGGGAATGCATCTAGTTTATCCCCATTGCAGATGATATTAGTTGATGGTTTTAGATATATACTATTTATTATTTTTAGGAATGACCCTTCTATTCCTATGCTTTCTAGTGTTTTTAATAGGAATGGGTGTTGTATTTTATCAAAGGCTTTTTCTGCATCTATTGAAATAATAGTGTTATATTTGTTGGTTTGTTTGTTGATGTGGTCAATTATGTGGATGGTTTTCCTAATATTGAACCAGCCCTGCATCCCTGGTATAAATGCTACTTGACCATGGTGAATGACTCTTCTGATCACTTGCCAGAGTCTTTTTGCTAGTATCCTATTTAAGATTTTTGCATCTATATTCATTAGGGAGATTGGTCTATAATTTTCTTTCTCTGTTTTTGACCTGCTTAGCTTTGGGATCAGAACCATGTTTGTGTCATAAAAGGAATTTGGTAGAACTCCCTCTTTGCTTATTATGTCAAATAGTTTGTATAGTATTGGGGTTAGCTGTTCTTTGAATATTTGATTTACTAAGGTTTTAATTATTTCAACTAGTATTTTAGTTGATTCTCTAGGATTCACTAATATATAACATTATATCATCCACAGAGAGTGATAATTTAGTTTCCTCATTGCCTTCTTTCATTCCTTCAATTTCTTTTCCTTATCCTATAGCTAAAACTAAGATTTCTATTGCAAAATTAAATAATGGGGTTGATAATAGGCATCTTTGTTTATCCTCTGATCTTATTGTTACAGCTTCTAACATATACACATTACAGATGATACTTGCTGATGATTTTAGATACATACTACTTATTATTTTAAAGAAAAGTCCATTTACTCATTCTTTCTAGTGTTTTAATAGTTCATTCATTTTCATTGAGGCTTTTTGTGAATCTGTTGAGATAATCAAGTGATTTACATTAGTTTGGTAATTTATATAGTCAATTATACTGACAGTTTTCTTAATATTAAACCATCTTTGCATTGCTGGCATAAATCCTACCTGATCAGAGTGAATAATCATTGTGAAATATTACTGTATTCTCTTTGCTAATATTTTATTTAAGATTTTAGTATAAATATTCATTAAGGAAATTGGTTTTTAATTTTCTTTCTTTGTTTTTTACCTTCCTGGTTTAGGTATTAGCACCATATATTTTTTCAAAAAAAGAATTTTGTAGGACACATTCTTTGCTTATTCATTAAGTGTTTGACAATAGAATTCACTTGTGAATACATTTGAGTGTGAAAATTTTTTCTTAGGGATTTTATTGATAGCATGTTCAATTTCTTTTTTCTGAGATGGGGTCTTTTATGTATTTTATTTCCTCTTTTGTTAATCTGGACAATTTATATATTTGTAAATACTCATCCATTTCACCTAAATTGTCATATTTAGTGTCATATAAATGATCAAAATAGCTTCTAATAACTGCCCAAATTTCTTCTTCATTGGAGTTGAATTTACTCATTTCATTGTTGATACTAGTACTTTGATTTTCTTGTTTCCTTTTTTAAATCAAATTAACTAATGCTATCTCTATTTTACTTCTTTTTTAAAAAAATCAAAACCAAATACCGCTCTTATTTATTAATTCAACAGTTTTTTGCCTTCAATATTATTAATTTTCCACTGGTTTTTAGGATCTCTAATTTAGTCCTTAACTGAACATTTTTAATTTGCTCTTTTTCTAGTTGTATGACAAATTCATTGATCTACTTTTTCTCTATTTTATTGATAGTAGCATTAAGAGATCAACATTTCCCCCTAAGTACTGCTATGGCTATATCACATACATTTTGATATGTTGTTTCCTCATTGTCATTATCTTTAAAGATATCATTGATGATTTCTATAATTTGTTCTTTGATCCACCCCTTTTTTACAATTAGATTATTTAATTTTCATTAATTGTTGTTTCTCCATGAATCTTTTTTGATCATAATTTCATTTCATCATGATATGAAAAGATTGCATATATTATTTCTGCTTTTCTGCATTTGGTTGTGAAGTTTTTATGTCCTAGTTAAAGGCCAATTTTTGTTTACATACCATGTGCTGCCAAATAGAAGGTATATTCCTTTTTATCCTTATTCTGGATTTTTTTTCCAGTAATCTATTAAATCTAACTTTTCTAAAAGTTCACTCATTTCCTTTACTTCTTCCTTGTTTATTTTTTGGTTAGAATCATCTAGTTCTGAGAAGGAAAGGTTGAAGTCCCTCTACTAGTATAGTTTTACTATTTCCTCATTAAGTTCATTTATTTTCTCTTTTAAACATTTGGAACTTATACCATTTAGTTTATATATGTTCAGTATTAATATTACTTCATTATATAGTACCTTTTATTAAATTGTGATTTCTTTCTTTGTCTCTTTCAATTATATCTATTTTTGTTTTAGTTTTATCTAAGATCACAATCCTGCCTTTTTTTACCTTAGTTGAAGACCAGTTGATTATGCTCTATTTCCTTAACCCTTATACTTTCTGTGTTTACATACCTCAAATGTCTTTCTTGTAAAGGTTTATAAAAATGCTTTAGGTAATAAGAATGAGGAGCTCATTCATTCATTTTATATTCACTCAATTTTGTATATACATACATGTGCATACAAATATGTATGTGTTCATATAGGTACATGCATATATTTATATATATATATATATATATGTGTGTGTGTGTGTGTGTGTGTGTGTGTGTATCAATCATTTCCTTGTACCTCACTCCATATACCAAGGTAAAGTCAAAATGGACGCATGACTCAGAAACATATGTTGGTGATATGGTGATACCATAAACAAAATAGAAGAATGTAGAATAGTTTGCCTCTCAGATCTGTGTATAAAAGAATAATCCATGTACAAACAAGATATAGAGAGTATTACAAAACATAAACAGAAAACTTGGACAACATTAAATTAAAAATATTTTACACAAACAAAACCAATGCAACCCAAATTAAAAAGGAAACAACAAACTAAGGAAAAATTATAAGAAGTGTCTCTCATAAAGGCCTCATTTCTGAAATATGTAGAGAACTGAATAAAATCTATTAAGCATTCCTCAATTAATAAATGGTCAAAAGATATGAACAGACAATTCTCAGATGAAGAAATTAAAAGTATCTTTATTTACATGAAAAAATGCTCCAAATCACTACTAATTAGAGAAAAGCAAATCTATGTCTTTAGGATCAGATAAAATAGCAAAATTAAATGTTGGAGGGGATATGAAAAAATGGGAACACTAATACATTTCTGGTGGAATTGTGAACTTGTCCAAACACTTTGAAGAACAATCTGGAAAAGGAATAAGCAATACATTATTTTTTATATATAACCATAAATAACTATATATATATATATATATATATATATATATATATATATAACCATATATATATATATATATATATGAATACAGATATCTTTTTGTCAAATGGTATGTTCGTTAATGGGAGAAGGGGAGAGGAGAGCATTTCCTGGGTATTTTAATATAAACAAATAAACAATAAAGTAACTTTAATTAAAAAAAATGTCCTCTTCATTGGCGGCCTCTACTGAAAAGTCAGAGTCATTTTATATAATGATTCAAATTTAATATTGATAGATTTAGTCTGGGACTGAGCTTACTCTAACAAAGTGGATTCTGATTGACATTATTATAAGAATATAACATTTTGTTTGAGATTTTACTCCGGTACAGTGACTTTCTTGGGTTGTCTTAGTGATGATGACAATATAGGTGGTGGTGATTATTAAATGGTTGCTAGAAGAAGAAGATATTTTAGGTCTTAAGTTATTTCAAGAGCCTTTTAAAAATGTTCAAATTCTTTGCTTGACTTTCTTCTTCCTGTAGTCAATGTAAACACAGCCAGAGCTGACTTTTCTATCTCATTATCTTAGAATATTCGAATTCATCATCAGATTTTGGAATGGATGTAAACTTTTTTTTCTTTTCTATAGAATTATAAATAGAAAAAATAAAAATAGCATATGACACTTGTAGATTTTTAAATATCTTGACTAAATTGAAATTATTTTGACAGAACCATAAGTGAAAGCTATCTAAATCAATATGACATTAAAATTATAACTAAAAAATGACATCAGTTTACTTGAGGTAAAACAAAAACTTCTATTAATTGTATCATGGAGAGTTATGATAGTCCTAATTAACTCTATGTGGCACCAATTAATGGTTTAATTTATTTAAGCACTTCAAAAGAAGTTTATTTGAATCAGATCCAGTTATGTTTGTGTACTTGACAATGTAATTAGGTAAATCTGTCACTCAAGTAATGGGCTTTTCAACTAAAGCTATTTGCAGCTGGGATTTGGGTGCTTGTCATAGTAAATTTTTAAAATATATGCATCACTTATACATGTATTTTACTATGGCATATGTTATATATTTTTAAATTTGTATCTGACATTTATAATTTTCTTGTTATTTTATTGTTAGAAAGTTTTTTTTCTATTTTGATAAATCCCTGTAAAGATTAAAATTTAGGGGAGAGGGGGAGACTGAGGCAGGTAGAAATTAGTTTCTCTCTGCAAGGAATATATATTTTTTAGAGGTTTATTAAAGTTAAAGATTAAGAATATACAAGTAAGAAACATGTGCCTAGGCCAGAGGCCTAGACAAAATAACCTCACATCATGGAAGAGACGCCTCTGCTCCAAAAACGGAAGTCCAAAGGCCCCAAGACTTCAAAACCTTTGCTTAAATATCTTCTCGAACTCGGCCCAGGTGAGATTACAAGGCATTCTGGGGAAGTGGAGCAAAGGCTCATGGGGATTGTAGTCCTGTATTCGAGTCTATTTTTTACATCCCCCCGTGTGATCATTTGTGGAAAAATTAATTTTTCCCCAAAAGGATCATAAAAACATAATAAACTTAAAAGATTACAATAGTGTGAGGATAAGAGAAAAAAGAATAAAACCAATAATTTCTGAACACATTGACAAAAAGCCGTTAGGGGGCAGTCCCCTTTGGCATAAAAGTATACATACAAATAAATGTTCAATCAACCACACCCAAAGTTCAATTTTATGCAACTTGTGGTCTGGAGGCTTCTTCATGGTGGCTTCTCCAACAGTTCAGTTCTGGATTCAGAGAGGTAGCATCTTCTTCACCTAAAATTCTTCTCAAAAGGAATTTAAACTTTGCAATTTAAATAATGATATTTTTTACATTCCCCCGTGTTGTGGGTGATTGAAAGATTCAGAATCAGTTAGGGATGCATGGCTGAGGTATGAGGTATATGAATCAATTGGCAAGAGATATTAAAAAGACACCAGAAAATCCAAAAGAAAAGAAAAATTTCTGGATGAAAATATAGACTATCAAAGTCTTATGTGTAAAAATTCCAAGTAGAAGAAAAATAAATCTATAACAGGTCCTTCAATCAGGGCCCAATCAAAATGATCTAAGCAATGATGCATTTACCCAATCAGCGCCAGGACTACAGAAAGGTACCACACTATGAGAGGCAGAAAAGAAAGGGACCAGATTATAGAAGCCTAGTAGGAGCCAAGGTTTCGGGGATACTCGTCTGTGAGTATCTTCAGGGTGAGTGTAGATACAAGGAAAGCCCATGTCTTAACACATGTTAAACATAGTAACCTCGAGTCTTCACATCTATGTTCAAGACCTTTGTATTGGCTTAGAAGTGCATCAATCCATCCTAGATTGGCCTTTCTTTGGCCCTATGAAATGGCTCTTGTGTGTAGCTCTTGTCCTGGAATCAGACAGAATCATTAAGCAAAGTCCCATAATTTATTTAAATAATTAGTGGCATCAGTTTCATAGTCACAAGCTTTCTAGGGCATGTATTAGCAAATGTATCTTAAACTTGTAGCACTGAAAATCAAAAGGTTAAAGAAAATCTTAATACTGGTGACATGTGCTTCAAATATAAAAAGGAAAGAAAAAATAATTAAAAAACTGAAAAAGTATATTGCACATGCAAGAAAAATATAATAATAAAAGAGCTTTAAAAAATTCAAAAATATAGCTTATAACCATTGACACTCTGTGTCAGTTAAGAAAATATAAAATGCAAGGCTTTCTCACCAAAAAATGAGATCCATTTCCTCTTTGTATCTGGCCATGATCACTGTGAGTAGAAGGCAAATGAATTGAACAAGGTTAACAATTTTTTCATCTTTAAAAATACAGTAGTACAAATATGTAGATATCAAAATCCCCAAAATTCTCAATAGCCCAATTAATTACAATAGCAAACAAACACACTTTCATATTTCACATAAGTTGCTGTATGACATTTTTAAAACCTATGAATTGAAGGACATTTGTCACAATTTTTACAAACAGAGCAATCCTTCAACCTTGGTATTTAAACATATTTTAAAACAAAGTAAAACTCATCTTGGGTTTAGAACATAATCAAGAAATCTATATATCATCCTGGTAGAAGTAAAATAGTGAGCTGAAGAGCATAAATAAAGGGGTGCTCCTTGTTCTTGGAGGCTTTTCCCAAGGGTACAAATGCCCTGAAATTAACTGCCCAACTTCCATTCACATGTGGGAAGGTTGGGGGTTATAAAATACATTTCACTTCAGCTACTAGAATGGACCTTACCTCGTGGTAGGGGCAGGCAAAAATAACCAGACTGTTAAAAAAATTCCAAAATCATATTTAAAAAACCCTTAAAATCAAATCATTTGAGGTATTTAGCACATTACATTTTTCCAAGGTTGTTAATACAATTATAACCAGTTCTGAAGTCCATCTATCCTCAGCAAAATAAAAAAAAGCTGTTTTTTCATATATGGGCTTATTCACAATAATATTTGTTCAACACAGTTATAGGGGAAAAACAACAGAATTTCAAAACTCAGTACATTCAAAATAACTTCAATCAACCTTCAGTTCACAGAATAATATTCAATCCAGTAATATATGAACTTAAAATCACAAAGTTAAACCTTAAACAAAACAATGCAATAGAATACAGAGATTTTTTTTAATAAACCATTGGAGTCTGAAATGCCTTAGAATGTAGCCTTTAGTCTCTTCAAAGTTCCTTGGGGGTTTTTTTTGTTTGTTTGTTTTTATTTATCCATTTAAATGTCTATTGTCCGAAGGTAGAGTAGTAAAGGCTAGGCTATGGGGTTCAAGGGATCCGTCCAGGGCCCCACAGCTGGGAAGCATCGGAGGCCAGATTTTAACTAGAGACCTCCCGTCTCTGGGCCTGGCTTCCAGTTCGCTGGGCCACCCATTTTCCTCCCCAAAGTTAAAGTTGAATCTTTGGGCTGAGTCTGCTCCCAGACAGGCAGGTAAAATCAATGAAACTGCCAGAAGAGTCAAAAATCCTTTTAAACAGCCCATTGCTTTTTTAGGTTTCTGTTTGAAAAGATGTTTCTTCTCTCTAGTCTTTTCTCTCTTTCCCCTCTGATCACCCTGTGGCCAATACCCCCAGCCACGTGGAGGCTTAGCCTAAGGGAAAATTTCCCGGTCTCCTTTCCCTCTGGTCTCTTCCCTCCACCCACGTGGCCAATACTGTTACCAGCTGGTCGCAATGAGTCCTCAGCAATCTGCTCCAAGGATCTGGGTGATGAGCTGTCTGGGTCGGAGGCCAGATGGGTGAGAGACAGACCGCCGGGGTGGGTCGGGCCGGGAGCCGGAGCGCAGCTCGGGCACCAGGTGAGAGGCCAGGAGCAGAAACAGGAGCCGATCAAGATGGTTTTCTAAAGAGTATCTTGGAGAATCGTGGCTTTAAAAAAATTCTCTAGGCTAAAAACATTTTTTGAGAAGTTCTCATCCAATCTAGTGGTCGCCAAAAACTGTAAAGATTAAAATTTAGGGGAGAGGGGGAGACTGAGGCAGGTAGAAATTAGTTTCTCTCTGCAAGGAATATATATATTTTTAGAGGTTTATTAAAGTTAAAGATTAAGAATATACAAGTAAGAAACATGTGCCTAGGCCAGAGGCCTAGACAAAATAACCTCACATCATGGAAGAGACGCCTCTGCTCCAAAAACGGAAGTCCAAAGGCCCCAAGACTTCAAAACCTTTGCTTAAATATCTTCTCGATCTCGGCCCAGGTGAGATTACAAGGCATTCTGGGGAAGTGGAGCAAAGGCTCATGGGGATTGTAGTCCTGTATTCGAGTCTATTTTTTACATCCCTCAAAATATTTGGACAGGTCTATCTATGATTTATATGTGATGCAAATAGCAAATGCAGGTTATAACTAAAATCTGTATCATGAGCAGACCCATCAGATTTTCTATTTTTCATTTTTGTCTTTTTCAAAACTGATATGATAGACTACCACAAGAAAAAATGAGGACATATTCATGTGAAAGAGAAAGATGTAAATACCCTTAGTCCTGTGTACTCAATATGAAAAGAAAAGCCTCCAAACTCAATCTCAAAGTAAAACTCTTGACAAAAAGTTAAATACATAAAATGTGTATTTTTGGTAATGAATAATGCAATTTCTGAGTGAAGAGTCTTTCTTCCTGAGAAAAAGAAAGACTTGTACTTAGAAAACAAGTCAGAGAAGTACAAGGCAAATACTGAATTTAGACTCTTCTACTAAGTTTTAATTAAAAAAAAAAAAGGAAAAAACCCTACCTGGCATCTTGAGAAGTTAAAACCTTAAATAATTTCTCTACAAGTGTACTTTTGATTATTCATTCATTTTCCCTTGTAACTTAATAATGTAGACAATTTAGGAATCACTGAGCCTCATAAATGGAAAGGGATGACAATAATTACATTATATGTCTATATTAAATTTCATACTATTAGATTCAGAGTTTTGAGATCTTTGTTTCTTGATTCTGTTATCCATTATCTGCCCCTCTCCCATTTGTGTTATTTACAAATTTACAAATGTGATCAGCATACCTCTATCCATGTCATTTACAAAAATGATAAATAATACTACACCATATACAGAGAAATAAGACAACCCATTAGAAGGAGTCCTCTAGGCTGATAATGATTCAATAATTATCTTTTTTTTAAATGTTCTTGAAGTGATTCATTCAATTCTAAAAGCACCACATTATGTCTACCAGGAGACAATAAACTATGTGGTCAAATGCTTTGTTAAAATCCAGATATATTCTCTTTCTATGATCTACACTTTTAATGTTGTAACCCAGAAAAAACTGGAGGTAATTTATCATAACTTTTTGTTAACATACATATGTAGCTTTTAGTGATCAATCTTTTCCTTTCTAAGTTCTCGCAAGTTATACTTTAAGGGAAAATTATTGAATTTTGTCAATAACAAAACTAAATTCCTTCCTCTTTTTACATGAAAAATTTAACTTTCTTTCTTTTAAAGTAAGATATTTGCTTGTCTTCCCTACTATAGAATCCATTTCTTATCCTTCTAGTTTTAAAAAGTAAACAATGCACCAATATCATGGACAATTTCTTTTGACAGGTATTTCATTTGATTCTAGTGAAGTAAGTTAATTTAGGGGTTAGGGTTCTTTCTTACCATTTCTTCTCACCATTTTGTTAACAATTTGCATTTTAATTTTTCCAATATGAGATAATTTCCCTTGGAAGACAATAAAAAGGATAATGTGGGTTTTATCCTTTCTATAATTTTTTGTCAATGATAATTTAGAAATCAGGCATTATTTACTCAAAAAAGTGGATGGAAGGGAAAGAATTGCTTTTGGTTTCACTTAATTATTTTCGTACTTAGTTCCTGTACCACTCATTTGGCATCTCTAAAATATAATTCTAACACTGATAGTTCTCATTTTATACCTGTTTGCCTTCCATCACAACCTACATTTTAAGTCCCATGATTACAAGAATTATCTTACTTTATTTCAATTAAGTTCAACAAACATTTATTACATATGGTGATATTGAATGATGTTCAGGACCAAATATCAACTATCATCCCTGTTTTCAAGGAACTCTAAATTAATTAGTAGTATGTTATTTAAAAGAACAACTTTTTCATAAAGACTGATATCATAAGAGCAAAGGAAAGGGAATATGATGATAGAGTGCAGAGTGGGAGACTTGGAGTCAAGAAAACCAATGTGCAAATCTTGCTTCAGATACATACTTTGTGACAATAACAACTCCCTAAATCTCTCTGAGACTCAATTTCTTCATTTATAAAATGGGAAGGGTAAACTCCTGTCTATTAGGATTGCATCACAGGCTTTCTATAAGGATGAAATTATTTAATATAATTTTTACAAAGCACTTTGCACTCATATGCTTAATCTTTCACTTTTAAAAAATTTTCAGAGAATTAATGGCATTTTTAGAAGTTCCGTGAAAGGAGTGAGATTTTAACATTTTTCCCTCATAGGAAGATTATAAAAAGCAGATACATAATAGTTGAAAATTTGAAGCATGGATGATTAAGGTATCTTGCAGGGGGTGGAGGAAAACATATGGGGGAGAATATAGGATAAAGCATGTGGTACATTAGTCCTTTTTATCTGGAACTTAAGAGTTCAGAAAGGAGGATAATAACCAGAGTTAAATTGTATCTATAATGTAGAAGAACTGAAATAAGCATTATTTCATCCTATGATCACTCTAAACTCTGAAATGTCTTTGAATGAGGTGTGATCAGAACTGGACAGGATGAAGAGTAGGTTTAGGAAAAGTAAACACAAAGAGAGATGAAATTAAGAATGTTACCAAAATCAATTTCAGATTTCTTGATCATGGAAATAGAACATATTAAGGTGAAAGCAAAATCAAGAGTTTGACCACTCTTAAATTCAACTAAGGTTGAATTCTAGAAGAAAGCATGGGTGTTGAGAATATTAAAGAAATGGGAGTTTAAGGCATTTAAGCGAATATTAACATGTATGTAGAAGTCCTCTAGTCTAAAGGCAGACATTGAAGTAGAAATATAAAGGATAAATCAGGCCATCAACTCTGAGAGAATTGGAAGAAGAATGTCTTAGGATGTGCAAATAACAAGCCATTAAACCATAAGAGAGAAATCAATTAAAATTGAGATATTCTCAAAGAAAATGAGCCATTGAACATTTCTTGATGGTTTCTGCATATGTGAAACAATTATAAATATAGAAATGCTTAATGCTGCAATGTGTCTCATAAGGATTAAGCAGTTAATAATAAGACCCGTAAATGAAGGTGAAAGAAATTTGGTTTCTCTCAAAGTAACTTTTCTATACCTGTCTTTATAAAGAATTATGTTTAAGAAAAGGACAGGATTTCTTCCTCACTGAACTCTAAAAGAAGACAATGGCTATAAAATTCAATTAATGGGATTCAGGTTAGTTATGAAGAAGATCATCTCAGAAAATATTTTTTAAATTCATAATAAATTATATTAGAGGGTTTGCAATATCAAGAACCTCATCTTTTTGTTAAGAATAAAGTGCCCAATTCCATAGAATAGTATAAAGTCCCTGGAAAGGAATAGATGATTCTCCAAGCTATTTGTATTTATCTAAATGGCAAGTCTATCATATTTAAGTCAGCTAGGTACAAGTGTAGCCAGACAGTTATAGAATCTAGATTAGGGTGTTGGTAAAGGAAAAGTAGACAGTATTCTTTTTTCATATTTAGGGATAGGGACTTGGGCTGAGATGTTACAGATTTTGGAAACTCCCAGGAAAGGAAACATCCTCTTCTCTATATAGGCCACTACTTTCTCTGATTTTAAGAGTCTTAGAGAGTTGCTCTGGTGTTAATTGCTCAGGGTCATAGAACCAGTAGGCATCAGCAACAGAACTTAAATATATGTCTTCTTGGCTTCAAAGTCAGCTCCTTCTCCCCTACATTATGCTGCCTCTTATAAATAGGGAATAAGAAACTGAAGTTAAAGTTTAATAGAACTGGTTTCAATAATAACTTGGTTAAATAAACAGTACAGAGATAATGACACTTTGGGGAATATGAGACTTTTTCTGCCCTATGTCACTGCTGTTCATTTTTAAGATGATTCCAATGCTTTCTGCTAGGCTATTTGCTTTAATTCATGAATTTTTCCGTACTTTATTACCTCTCCTGTGACTTATATAGGTGTGTGTTTGTAAATGTTTATTGAATTTCAAACATTTTATATTAATTTCACATTCTTATAAGAAAGTACTTAATTTTTAAATAAGGAAATATGCACATGTAGGTCTATTTAAAACTATAGATAGAGACTTTTACATAATAAATTTTGACTGCAAAAATTAAAAACAAGTCAAGATTTAAGAAAATGCTGATATTTTTAATCTTAAATATTTAACACAAATTATTACTTTATTTTTCCTTCTTTAATGATTCAGTATTTAAATACCTTTAGGAAGTATTACAAGCACTCTGAAGAATCATTATTATTCTGTTCTTTGGTATTGCACAGGATTCTTTCTGACAATGAATCACGTAGTACTTTGCTATAATGTTTTTTAAGAACTCTACATGAACAAAGGCAAGATTTGTAAATAAATAGATTTTTTTCTCAAGTAACTGCAGATGAAATAGAATGTGCTTATTAGACATGAAAACTCTTTTGTTCCTCCTGACAAAATTCCTCCTGTTTTATAAGGTTCAATGTCACAATAAGGTAGAATTTAGAAAATGAGTTTAGTTCCTTAGATCAAAATCAGAACAGAAGCTTGGAATTGATTTTACAAGCATAATAAATAAATTTATAAGTTATAAAAAACAGTTCAATATGCTAGAAGTAAGCTTAGTTCCATTTTCTCAAGGTTATTTTTTTCCTTCCTTTTTGATATGAATGCCATTTTCCATAAAAAAGTCAAAAACGTGGAAGTTTTCTTCTTCAGTCTTGGAAGAATTTTAATAGCAAAAACAGCTGTTTTTCACTTGTATTGATGATGATATGATATGCCTCCTCTTTTGAAAATGTAAATAACAATAATGATGATGATGATAATATGATTTTGACAAGTATGCATTTTCCATATTTTTTAAAAAAATAATATTTAAACATTCAATTTAGAAAATTGAAGACATGGATTTTAGATTTCTTTATACTTTTATTTTCTCAAGGGATTTGTCTATATACTTTGAACAAATCTATCAGCTCACAATAGTCAATTAATATTTATCATTGACTTCAATACTGCTGGTGAGTTAATCAACTCTATCATGCAACGCTCCAACTTTGTCATCACCAGAGCAAAGTACTATAATTAGAAATGTTTTCATAATGACATTTAAGTCTTGGAGGCACAGCCTACTAAAATGAAATAAGATTATAAATAAATAAATTAATTATTTTTAATTATTCATTTTTCAGAGCATACTAATATAAAATGATTAAAATAATGTCTACTCTGTAATCTCTAAATACACTTGCATACTGAGACCATTATGAAAGAAAGAGAAGGGCAAGGAGAGGGAAAAAAAAGATTGATAAGGAGAGAATTGCTTACTGAGGAAAATGGAAATCCAACAGCATGTCTATGGCAAGTTACATCACATAGAATCTCTTTCCCCTTTTCTTCTGCATGCAGTTATTATTTTGCAGCTACTAAGCCTTTGTTTACTATTTCTCAAGAAAATCCTTCCTCTATGTTTACAAGTTATACTCCCAGAAAAAACAATATAAAGTAAGTATGGCAAAAAAATGAAGAATTTCACAAAAAAATCATAGCTCTAAAATTATATAATTATTTACAAATACAACACATAACTCAGTTCAAAGAACCACAAACTAACACAGATGTGAATATAATGCTTCATCTGTGGTCACTTTTCAAAAGTTAGAAGTAGGCAACAATTTCAGGAAATTGTCAGGATTTTTACATTCTCTTATATTTTTGTTCTACAATCTCTTCTTTTTGAGAGAGTCTTTCATTTATTGAGCAATCCTCCTCACAAACTTGTTCAAAATATTTTAAGAAAAAATTTTGGGAATTATTTAACTTAGTTAATCTTGTCAAATTGTGAATTTTTGCTTCTATTTTCTAATTTATAAGATATTTATTATTAAATCTAGAGCCCTCCCTAACCTCCAAACTAATAGTACTTGGAGACACTATAAAATAAGCCACATTTTAAAGATTTTAGGTTAGAGAATGAAAGAGCCTCTCCTGCAAAAAAACAAAATGCACTTTAATCAATCAAGCATATATTAAACACTTACTCTGTGCAAGGGAAACAAAGGGAAATAAAAGTAAACAAACAGCCTCTGCCTCTAAGTTCTACTAATGAGTTTTTAAAAGTTGGTACAAAGAACAATTAATATTAAATAAAACTCTATACTCACCTATAATACCCACTTAGGCCAAATATAAGTAGATACCTATTGCATATCAATATTTTTTTTAGGTTGTTGAGAGTGACTATAGCTTGGCATGTATGCAGAAGGTAGAAAAAGAATGTGTGAATAATGTGTGAATATATGGTTTCTTGTGTTAGAGACAGAAAAAGTTGAGATTTATGGAGATAGAAAGATTAATGGAAACAATGAAAGAGAGACAGATACAGAATTACAAAGAAAGAAACAAAGGGACTGAGTCAGAAAGAAACATAGAAGGAAATAGAGACAGGCTTATACAAGCAATTGTTATATTTTTATTTTGAAATTTGCAAAAAGTAAAACAGTTTTAGAAAATTCTGCTTAGAGTCCCCAAATTTATCTCCATGACTATACAGTGTTGCTGTGTTTAGGCCTTTTTCTTCCTCTCCCATTCACCCAAATAGATCAAGGATTTTTCTTAACACTTAAATTATAAGGAACATATTTTTATACCCTTTGGGGCAAAAAACTAATAACTGAACTGCTTGTTCATATTTAAACAGTATAATAAATTTGTAGAAAAAGATTAAGAGAGTCCTGCAATATCATAGAATCATTCATCATGCAAAGTGAGTGAAGTACATAGCTTCTTCCTGATTTCTTATCTTGTCACAATCAAACAAGAGTCCCATGACAAGAGACAGATGGGATTAGGTGAAAGTTGATTTCTGTGTCAAACACAGATTCGACAGGATCAAATGAGTTAATTATACATTGTTGAACAGCATATGCTGCCTCTCTGACAATCTTGATCTCCTGTAATATTCGGAAATTCTCAGAAACTGTGCTAAAATCTGATGCCACTATACTGAGCATCTGTGAGCATTTCCATCATTTGGTAAAAACAACACTTTACAGTCATTTCAAGCTCATTTAGCCACATCATAGTCTGATGCAGAAACAATTAGTATTGCTTCAGTTGACTGAACAAAACCAGGATTTACATGAAATATATGTAGATCAAGAAAAAGAATGTCTCATATTTCTCTCTATTAGGTTATTATACCATTAATAGTTTATTTCCCCATGAATTTACTTGTCCTCCATGTTATATATATATATATATATACATACATACATATATATATATGCAAAACAGATCCTATTTGCCTTAACTGCAAAAAGGATTATTCAGATAAATCACTGAGATAAATATTTTTTAAAAAAGAATCCTTTGTTAAACCATCACTCTTTACCATGACCACAATCTTATGCTACATAAAAGGATCTCTCTCTCTCTCTCTGTCTCTCTCTGTCTCTCTCTCTCTCTCTTGCTCTCGCTCTCGATCTTTAAAAAGAATTGGAGTTCTCAAATCTTTCCTTCTATCTCCTTCCACCTCCCTGAAACAATAAGCAATCTGATATAGAAAAGCCAGGCTTTTTTTTTAACTCAAGAAATGTGTCAATTGGGGCAGCTAAATGTCTCAGTAGATAGAATGCTGAGTCAGGAAGACTTATCTTCCTGAATTAGAACCTAGCATCAGGCACTTCCTATCTGTATCTAGCATTCCAATCCCTGAACAAGTCATTTAGTCACTTAAATCTGTTTGTCTCTATTTCCTCATAAATAAAATGCATTGGAGAAGGAAATTTAAAAAAAACAACACTCTATTATCTCACTCATGTGGGGTCAGGAAGAGTTGGCCATGACTAAAAATCACTGAACAACAATAACAAAGTGTCAATTTCATTCCACTAATACCATTTTGTTTCATTAGGTTGTAAAATTCATATGCTCTGGGTATTCTTATCTGCATAAGAGCCTAGAACACCATCAGACTATCTCAGTGGGGTACTTCCAGACTAAATCAGACTAGTGGTAAATTCTGTTTAAGAAACCACCTCATTCAATTATTTATTCACATTATTCCAAATACATGGTTTTTTGCTTAGTCATAATTTGTTGTTTTTGTTGTTCAGTTGTTCTGTGTCTCTCTCTTTGTTACCCTATGAACTATATAGCAGGGCAAGCCCTTTTCATTTCACCAGATAAATGTGAAGTTTGTAGTAATAGGAAGTTTTAATGCTCTCTGTTCCTCTAGGATTAATTCTCCTAACTTTTGATGTTCATTCTTATTTTGATTAGTATTCTACATTCCCCAACCCCCAGCTGGGCCACATCTGAAAGAATTTCTTACAATTATAATAATTTCCCTCATTGAAACTTATCACTAAAAAACAGATTGTTCCATTATTTTTTCTCCTCACATCTGTAAAGTAATTTAAATAAATAATTTTCTTAATGAAATAAAGTTACCTATCACACCAGAAAATGCATTTCAAAAAGACAACTCAAAGTTTCCTATTATTTCAATTGAAAATCATGCATGAAGCCTATGAGATGAAAAGAAGATTTTTTAAAAGAATATCTAAATATAGTTGGCATTCAAATGTTTGAGGTCTGTTGTATAATATAGGCTTTTCCACATAGAGGTAAGAGGTGACCTACTGTACTTCTCATCAGGACTATTACCCTGAAAGTTTCCTTTTCAGTTTCAAACTTTATGTAAATCACACTGAGTGTCATCTCTCCCCAAAACATTTTTACTTAAAGAAAATCCATGCCAGAATTGATATTAAAATATACTTGAAAAAGAAACAAATCTGGAAAGAAGAATCTAATGTGTAAAATAGCAGAGGACAGGAAGAACAGTACTCTCTACTTGGCTTTCATAATATGGAGGAATATATGGGGTCCTTATTGACTAATTTATGTATGTTGTCTTATTTTAGAGGTAAATGGATGAAGCATTTTAATTGTTTCACAAGATTCTTCAATAATAAAACATTTTTATGTCAATTATGTGATGTGCTAGATACAATATTTTTTTATATTTTTTATATTTATTTTTTTTAATTTTAAACATTATTTTATTTGGTCATTTCCAAACATTATTCACTGGAAACAAAGATCATTTTATTTTCCTCCCCTCCCCCCCTCCCACCACCTTTCCCTCTCCCATAGCCGACGCACGATTCCACTGGTAATCACATGTGTTCTTGACTCAAACCCATTTCCCTGTTGTTGGTATTTGCATTAGAGTGTTCATTTAGAGTCTCTCCTCAGTCATATTGCCTCAACCCCTGTATTCAAGCAGTTGCTTTTCATTGGTGTTTTTACTCCCACAGTTTATCCTCTGCTTGTGGATAGTATTTTTTAGATCCCTGCAGATTGTTCAGGGACATTGCATTGACACTAATGGAGAAGTCCATCACCTCGATTGTACCACAGTGTATCAGTCTCTGTGTACAATGTTTTCCTGGTTCTGCTCCTTTTGCTCTGCATCACTTCCTGGAGGTTGTTCCAGACTCCATGGAATTCCTCTACTTTATTATTCCTTTTAGCACAATAGTATTCCATCAGCAACATATACCACAGTTTGTTCAGCCATTCCCCAATTGATGGGCATCCCCTCGTTTTCCAATTTTTGGCCACCACAAAGAGCGTAGCTATGAATATTCTTGTACAAGACTTTTTCCTTATTATCTCTTTGGGGTACAAACCCAGCAGTGCTATAGCTGGATCAAAGGGCAGACAGTCTTCTATCACCCTTTGGACATAGTTCCAAATTGCCCTCCAGAATGGCTGGATCAATTCACAACTCCACCAGCAATGAATTAGTGTCCCCACTTTGCCACATCCCCTCCAGCATTCATTACTTTCCATAGCTGTCATGTTAGCCAATCTGCTAGGTGTGAGGTGATACCTCAGAGTTGCTTTGATTTGCATCTCTCTGATTATAAGAGATGTAGAGCACTTTTTCATGTAATTATTAATAGTTTTGATTTCTTTGGCTGAGAACTGCCTATTCATGTCCTTTGCCCATTTGTCAATTGGAGAATGGCTTGAATTTTTTGTACAATTGATTTAGTTCTTTGTAAATTTGAGTAATTAAACCTTTGTCAGAGGTTTTTATGAAGATTGTTTCCCAATTTGTTGCTACCCTTCTGATTTTAGTTACATTGGTTTTGTTTGTACAAAAACTTTTTAATTTGATATATTCCAGATTATTTATTTTGCATTTTGTAACTCTTTCTAATTCTTGCTTGGTTTTGAAGTCTTTCCCTTCCCAAAGATCTGACATGTATACTATTCTGTGTTCGCTTAATTTTCTTATAGTTTCCTTCTTTATGTTCAAGTCATTCACCCATTTTGAATTTATCTTGGTGTAGGGTGTGAGGTGTTGATCTAAACCTAATCTTTCCCACACTGTCCTCCAATTTTCCCAGCAGTTTTTACGAAATAGTGGATTTTTGTCCCAAAAGCTGGGATCTTTGGGTTTGTCATATACTGTCTTGCTGAGGTTGCTTGCCCCCAGTCTATTCCACTGATCCTCCTTTCTTTCTCTTAGCCAGTACCAAATTGTTTTGATGACCTCTGCTTTATAATATAGTCTGAGATCTGGGACTGCAATTCCCCCTTCCTTTGTATTTTTTTCATTATTTCCCTGGATATCTTTGATCTTTTGTTCTTCCAAATGAACTTTGTTATAGTTTTTTCTAAATCAGTAAAAAAAAATTTTGGAAGTTCCATGGGTATGGATCTAAATAGATAGATGAGTTTGGGTAGGATGGTCATTTTTATTATATTGGCTCGTCCTACCCATGAGCAGTTAATGTTTTTCCAATTGTTCAAGTCTAATTTTAGTTGTGTGGAAAGTGTTTTGTAGTTGTGTTCATATAGATCCTATGTTTGTCACGGGAGATAGATTCCTAAGTATTTTATTTTGTCTAAGGTAATTTTGAACGGGATTTCTCTTTCTAGTTCTTGCTGCTGAGCTGTGTTGGAATTATATAGAAATGCTGATGACTTATGTGTGTTTATTTTGTATCCTGCAACTTTGCTAAAGTTGTTGATTATTTCAATTAGCTTTTTGGTTGAATCTCTAGGATTCTTTAAGTAGACCATCATGTCATCCACAAAGAGTGATAACTTGGTCTCCTCCTTGCCTATTTTGATGCCTTCAATTCCTTTATCTTCTCTAATTGCTACTGCTAGTGTTTCTAGTACAATGTCAAATAGTAGAGGTGATAATGGGCATCCTTGTTTCACTCTTGATCTTATTGGGAATGCATCTAGTTTATCCCCATTACAGATGATATTAGTTGATGGTTTTAGATATATACTTTTTATTATTTTTAGGAATGACCCTTCTATTCCTATGCTTTCTAGTGTTTTTAATAGGAATGGGTGTTGTATTTTATCAAAGGCTTTTTCTGCATCTATTGAGATAATCATGTGGTTCTTGTTGGTTTGCTTGTTGATGTGGTCAATTATGTGGATGGTTTTCCTAATATTGAACCAGCCCTGCATCCCTGGTATAAATCCTACTTGATCATGGTGGATGACCCTTCTGATCACTTGCTGGAGTCTTTTTGCTAGTATCCTATTTAAGATTTTTGCATCTATATTCATTAGGGAGATTGGTCTATAATTTTCTTTCTCTGTTTTTGACCTGCCTGGTTTTGGAATTAGTACCATGTTTGTGTTATAAAAGGAGTTTGGTCTAACTCCCTCTTTGCTTATTATGTCAAATAGTTTGTATAGTATTGGAGTTAGCTGTTCTTTGAATGTTTGATAGAATTCATTGGTGAATCCATCAGGCCCTGGGGATTTTTTCTTAGGAAGTTCTTTGATGGCCTGTTGGATTTCTTTTTCTGATATGGGATTATTTAAGAAATCTATTTCTTCTTCTGTTAGTATAGGCAGTGTATATTTTTGTAAATATCCATCCATATCACCTAGGTTGTTATATTTATTGCCATATAGTTGGGCAAAGTAGTTTTTAATGATTGCCTTAATTTCCTCTTCATTGGAGGTGAGATCCCCCTTTTCATCCTTGATGCTGTTAATTTGCCTTTCTTCTTTCCTTTTTTTAATTAGATTAACCAGCACTTTGTCTATTTTGTCTGTTTTTTTCAAAGTATCAGCTTCTAGTCTTATTTACTAGGTCAATATTTCTGTCACTTTCGATTTTATTAATTTCTCCCTTAATTTTTAGGATCTCTAGTTTGGTTTTCTTCTAAGGGTTTTTAATTTGTTCTTTCTCAAGTTTTTTAATTTGCATTTCCAATTCCTTGATCTCTGTCCTCCCTAATTTGTTAATATATGCACTCAGGGATATAAATTTTCTTGTAAGTACTGCCTTGGCTGCATCCCATAAGGTTTGAAAGGATGTCTCGCCATTGTCATTTTCTTCAACGAAATCATTAATTGTTTCTATGATTTCTTCTCTAACTATCCTATTTTGGAGTATCATATTATTTAATTTCGAATTAATTTTTGATTTGGCTCTCCATGTACCCTTACTGATCAATATTTTTATTGCCTTGTGATCTGAAAAGGCTGCATTTATTATTTCTGCTTTTCTGCATTTGAGTGCCACGTTTCTGTGACCTAGTGTATGATCTATTTTTGTGAATGTGCCATGTGGTGCTGAAAAGAAGGTGTATTCCTTTTTGTCCCTATTTATTTTACTCCATATGTCTATTAACTCTAATTTTTCTAAAATTTGATTCACCTCTTTTACCTCTTTCTTGTTTATTTTTTGGTTTGATTTATCTACATTTGATAGTGGTTGGTTCAAGTCTCCCACTAATATGGTTTTACTGTCTATATCCTCCTTCAATTCTCCTAGTTTCTATATTAAAAATTTGGATGCTATACCATTTGGTGCATACATGTTGATTAGTGATATTTCCTCATTGTCTATACTCCCTTTTAACAGAATATATTTACCTTCCCTATGCCTTTTGATCAGGTCTATTTGTGCTTTGGCTTTGTCAGATATCATGATTGCAACTCCTGCCTTCTTTCTATCAGTTAAGGCCCAAAAGGTCTTACTCCAACCTTTAATTCTAACCTTGTGAGTGTCAACCCTCCTCATATGTGTTTCTTGAAGACAACAAATGGTAGGTTTTTGGATTCTAGTCCAATCACTATTTGTCTACGTTTTATGGGTGAGTTCATCCCATTCACGTTCAAAGTTATGATTGTCATTTGTGGATTCCCTGGCATTTTGATACCTTCCCTTATTTCTGACCTTTCTTCTTTAGCTATCTCCTTTTGAACCAGTGATTTGCTTTAGGTCAGTCCTCCTAGTCCCCTCCCTTGAGATGCTTCCCTTTCTAACCCCTCCCTTTTTGTGCTCCCTTCCCCTCCCCCCTCCTCTTCCCTCTCTTTTTATGCTCCCCCCCCTTAATTTTCCTTTCTTTCTTGCCCTAATGGATAAGATAGAATTCAGGATCCCACTGGATCTAGATGTTCTTCCCTCTCAGATTTGATTTCACTGAGAGTAAGGTTTAAGTAATTCCACTTCACGCTCTCTTCCTCTCCTTCTCATATGAGAGTTCTTCCCCTCCCCTTCCCATGTGTATCTTTATATGGGAAAGATTATTCTATTAATTCCTCCCCTATTTCTTGAAGTCTTAGTAATATCAATGATTCCCCCCTCCCTTTTCCTTTCTTTGCCCCCACTTTCCCCAAATCTTCTTAATGCCCCAATCTTTCCCTATGCATGTTTCTTCTAACTACTCTTATGATGCTACAATTTTTGAGAGTTACACAAAACATTTTCCCCACATATTAATATATATAATTTGATGTAAATGTAGTCCTTACAGAAGAGAGTTTGACTTAAAGAAAAAGATAAGATTTATCTCCTTTTCCCTTTCTTTCATATTTACCTTTTCATGTTTCTCTTGCTTTCTGTGCTTGGATATCTAACTTTCCACAGAGCTCTGGTCTTTTCTTAGCAAATGCTTGGAAATCTTCTATTTTGTTGAATGCCCATACTTTCCCCTGGAAGTATATAGTCAATTTTCCTGGGTAGTTGATTCTTGGTTGGAGACCCAGATCTCTTGCCTTTCTAAATATCATGTTCCATGATTTGCAGTCTCTTAGTGTGTTAGTCGCTAAGTTGTGTGTGATCCTTATGGGAGCTCCCTTATATCTGAAGCTCCACTTCTTGGCTTCTTGTAGGATTTTCTCCTTTTCTTGGAAGTTCTTGAATTTGGCAATTACATTTCTAGGGGTTGTCTTTTGGGGATTTAGTATAGAAGGTGTTCTATGAACACTTTCTATTTCTATTTTGCCCCCTTGCTCCAGAACATGTGGGCAATTTTCTTTTATAATCTCCTGTAGAAAAATATCGAGTTTATTGTTTATCTCTGTTTTTTTCTGGGAGACCAATAATTCGGAGGTTGTCTCTTCTCCCTCTGTTTTCGAGATCGGTGACCTTCTCAGTGAGATATTTTATGTTTTCTTCTAATTCATTAATTTTTGGGGTTTGCTTTATTGATTCTTGCTGTTTTATGATTTCGCTTTCTTCCAGTTGCTTGATTCTGGCCGTTAGGGACTGGTTTTGCTTTTCAGCTTTGTCTGCCCTTCTATTGGATGCTTCGAGGTCTTTTTCCAATTGAGCAGTCTTATCTGTCAGACTGCTGATCTCTTTCTCCAATTTTTCTTTCCAGGTTTCCATCTTTTGGGTAAGCTCCAGTTTGAGATCTTCCAGAGCTTGTTGATAGTTTCCATTTTGGGAGGCATGTTCTAATTTTTTTTTGGATTTCCTCCTCATTCTCTTCTTTTCCTTGGGTACTTCCACCATAAAAGTTTTCAATAGTCACCTTTTTCCCTTTCTTCCTGGAGGCTTGATTTTGGGCCATGTGAGCCATCCCTTTGGTGGTTTTATTCCCCTTTCCTTTTTGGTCTGGGGTCTGGGTGGTATGGGCGGTTTTTCTGTGAATTTAGGTTGCCTCAGACTAATTCTTCCCAGTCTCCAAGGTTTCTTACAGTGCTGGGCCCCTGATCACAGCCACACTGCCCAGGTGTTCAGCTCCGCCCAGATAATCAGCGTAACTGCCCCAAGTACAGCTCCGCTGACCCCCATGCTCAGCGCCAGGTTCTCCTGTGAAACTGCCCTAAGACGGTTTTTCCTGGCAGTCCCCAGATCCCAAGGACCCTGGAGTGCCCCCCCAGACAGAGATGTTCCACACTCACTCGCTGTCCCAGTGAGCGCTCAGGTAGCTCACTCTGGTTTGGTGGGGGAGGTGGGTGGGGGAAGGGCGGCTCAGTTCACGTTTCTGTGCAAGCTTTCCCTCCTTCTTATTATAGTGTGGAAATGCTCAAACCCCACGTACCTTTGCCTCTGTGGAGTACTGGGGAGTACTGGGGTGTCCTTCTGATCCTCCAAAGGTGATTTTTATGCTCCTTTGATGTAGTCTGTTTCGTTTAGTGCCGGGGAGAAGAAGCGTGTGGCGTCTAGATTGCAGCCATGATTACCCGGAAGTGCTAGATACAATATTGAAGGAATACAAAAGGAAAGTTTGAGCCATTGCCCTCAAAGAGCTTGTACCCAACTTCTTCCCTGAGTTTTCATTTATGTCTGAAAATGTGGCTCTACCCCAGGGAAATTCTGGTACTAGTTCTCTCCCTTCTCCCTTTGCCTACCTCCTGAGACTTGAGCTGAAAATGAATACTCATTGGTATTTGTTAAAACTTCCCCACTTAGAGGAACAATGACAGGCTTTCAAAGGATATTTTTCAGGGAGGAGACCAAAGTATCTGACAGGTCAAGTAATACATAGGCGTCAGTAGCTGGTGGTAGAAATATTCCCCCAGATGCTAGAGGTAGAAAATGTTGGTAGGATTAGGACCCAAGTTGGTGCTGGGATCAAAAATTATCTCAGGAGCCAGCAGAGATAAGAACCAGAGGACAAGGTTCAGACAGACCATTCTAGAGAAATAACACAATTCAGCATTCCACAAAGAGTTATTTGTAATATTTAGCCCTGTCCATATATATGTATATATATATATATATATATATATATATATATATACATATATATATATATATATTATTCATATCTAACTACCTGGCCCCATTTTCCAGCTTCCTCCAAATTAGTTGTAGTTCTATAGCTTCCACTGCCATTCAAATTACTCTCTAAGGAGTGTGCCCTCTCTAAGTGGCAGCAAATGCCGTCTAGCCGACTGCTGACATTAATTTCTAGGCAGAAAAAACTATTTGGGCAAATTCCAGAGCTGGAGGATGGTTAATATTTTGCTTGCAAGGCTAAAGGGTTTTTTTTAATCAATATTGCATTTTGTGCCTGTGGAGTATAGCCATATGTAAATATCCTTAGAAATGTTTATTTTCTCAGAAGTGCATTTTGTGAGTATTTGTGCTCTCTGGCTCAGCATGCTTTATTTACTGATTGTATCTTTGAATCCAATTTTTACCATAAATTAGTGATTCTGATTTAAGATGAGTATATTTTAAGTCACAATGGTAAATATTTACCATTTATTATGAATGAATATAAAAGAGTTTTTACTAAATTTTAATTACTGTGTGCCAAGCTCTGTGCTAATTCCTGGAAGTATGGTTAGAAAAATTAAGGCGTCCCTACTTTGAAGAGTTTCACAATCTAATTGGGGAGAATGACACATTAAAGCAGATAAGAAGCCTCATAGTACAAAGAATACAAAAGTGGACTGAGTGTCAAGGCTCGTCAATACTTTAGGCAACACGAATAGGTTAGCTAAAAGTATCTAGGTAATATTGGACATATGACGGTGGTATTTGATGCTTTAGACTACATAACTGTTTCTATTGTTTTTGGATATAGTTATTCATTAAGTACTATCTTGCCTTTCTGAAAAGTAGCTTCCAAGGATTTCTATAGTACTAGGCATGGGCATGGTAACCCTTACATTGACTGGTTTAGGATTAATAAAGATAAATGAGCACCGCATGGCTGTAATTCGGACTCTCTCAGGGTCCTGGGAATAATCTTGTTATAGGAAAATATGCAAACCAGTGAAACTCCTGAGTCCTCATTGATGTGCTTCTCATTACTCGAAATAAGTCACCATATCACAATTATTTGTCAATCTTGAAAGGGTCAGTAGTTGCCTCAATGGAGAGAGAGCCAGGTCTGGAATTGGGAGGTCCTAGGTTCAAGTTTGGCCTTAGAAATAACCTCATAGTGTGATCCCTGGCTTAACCCCACCTGCCCAGCATTTATCACTTTTCTACCCTGGTACAGATACTTAGTATTTATTCTAAGATAGAAAGTAGGAATTTAAAAAATTGCTAAACATGAAGTATTTACTTCATGACAAAACAAAAATTATAATAATCAGTATACTATTTCAATTATAATTTTTCAAGATAATATAAATGAAAGAATAATCAATTTATTGTATATCAATCAGATACCTGGATCACACTCTAAAACCAATACTCCCAAATGTTCAGGAGGGAGAGTGAATATAGACTTATAGAAACAGAACCGAGAGTTACATCGGTAAGAAAAATCCATCCGCTCAAAACAACTCATATCTCTTGCCTGTATAGATTGATGTTCTTGTTCCTTTTAGGAATGATTAGCACCAAGATGAAATTTCTTCTGTGCTCTTTTAAAATGTAGAATTTATGAAATCGACCTTTAATCTGTTTTTAAAAATCAGTATAGTATCCTACCATCTGCAAACATTATTTGATATAACATTTGTGAGTTTTAACATCTCAAGCTCCTATAAAACAAAATTCACCTGTAAATGAACTAAGGGACTAAAATGCCCTTTATCTTCAGTCATTTCTCAGCCCTCAAATGAGTCCTATGGATTCTATAAGTTCTATTAGTTTTTCCTTTTTCCTCTTCTTGTCATTACATTTTAACAAATAAAGAATTCTTCACGTATGTATTTTATCAGTTTTTCAGGAACAAACTACTTTGTTTCAATCAGCAACTAAGCTGTATATATACAAAGGAGGATATATTTCATATCCTTTCCAAGTTAATTTAGTCTTTTTAAGCAATATTTTCTACCTCAAATATTCATTTACTGCCTTCTTCATCCACCAAAGTACTGAAGCACAAAATAGAAAGTACCTTGCAAAGTCAAAATAACTGGCATGTGACATGGCCACTCCATTTAGTTCAGCTACCTAATTAATGAATGTGTATTTCCTCATGATTATTTCAACTTTGGAAATTAGTATTAATTTTGATAATTTCATGCTATTCTTGCAACTTTGGCATTAACATCTATTAACACAAATGAGTGGTGATATACTTCTTGGCAAATTCCATTTGCAGTTTGGAAGAGCTAAAACAATAAAAAGTAAAACACTTGGGAATGTCAAAGAACAAATTAGAGCAATTTTCAGACAAAAATTCAATGAAGCTTCACTTTTAGATTAGCTCACTTATATTGTACTACTAATAGCTTATATTGATATAAATTTTTAAATATTTAAAGATCATGTTGTATAATATCCTGAATGATATTTGTAGCCTACATAAAATTTTTTCACAGTTATTAATAAAGCTTTTTCAAAGTATAAAGACAATAAGTTTGTAACACATAAGCTTCCTTTTTGTCCAATGATAAGTAAGTGACAAGGCCATTTTTATTTTAGCTAAAAGTACTTGCAAAATGAAGGCAGGCAGATAGATGGATGCAATAGACTTTAGAGACCTATGCAATATACCTATATGTAGTATACTATACCACATGTAGTATATTGCTATGTAAATTGGTATTGATACATAAAATGGCGAAAGAGACTGCTTCTATAATTTCATCATTTACACAATTCAAGGAAGAGAAAATTACTTCTATAAATTCACTCTAATACATTCTCTAAGTGGCAAGTATATTATACAATGGATAGAAAACTTCATCAGGAAGTTAGGAAGATCTGAGTCCAAATGATGCTTCAGACACTTACTGGTGATAGGAGTCTGGGCACTTAAACTGTCTGCATCAGTCTTCTGATCTATTAAGTGGGTAAAATAATAGCACCTTTCTCAGTGTTATTATGAGGATAAAAGTGAGATAATATCTATTAAGTGCTTTGGAAGACCTAAAAACTACAACGTAAGTGACAATTACTACTACTTTTGTGTAGAGTTGCCTATGTCACCAAGAGAATAATGATTTGCATTAGGTTGCATAGCACATATGTATCAATCCATCTCCTCTGATTCCACTGCCTTTTATATACATATACATACATATATCTATTTGTGGTAAGAAAGTAAGGATATTAAAAAGATTAGATATATATTTATAAATTAATTCCTTGTTATATGTTGAGCCTAACTCTTCCCTGGGTGTTTAAAAAAATGAAAATTTCTTTGGCATTTATGGATAGAATAGTACACGTAGAAAAGCAAAGAGACTGAGTAAAGAGACTTTTTTTTAATGGTTCAGTAGTAGATTTCTGTTTAAAATATGTGGAAAGGTATTTTTAAAACAAAAATATATTTTTCTTTGTCCCTTCTTTTCTCTAAAATGACTACATGTACATATTTACTTTCCCTCCCTTTTGTCATAGAATACCATGCTTTACTCATCTAGAAAAATAATGCCTAGACAAGAGCAGTCCTATCCTCAGTTTATTTAACACTCTGTATTTGGCCACTATTAGTGATGACATTTCTCAACTGAATAGAATATTCTGTATTTATTTGGAGAATGTAGTTTGCTATGCAAGAGACAAAAAACAAATATCATTGCTATAAGTATTCTGTGGCCAAATATCTCAAATTAGAGTAAGAAGTTAAGTCCATACAAATCTAAATTATATTTTCTAAGTTATACTGAGAATTTCTATTGAAATATTTCTGGTATAACAAATGTTTCCAAAATATTTCTGGGGTTTTCATAAATGCTAATAAAAATTAAAGTCATATTTAATTCACATGACATAATAAATATAATATATATTAAGATAACCTAATAAAATACAGTTGGCAAACTCTACTATTTAAAACCATAGACCTGAATCACATTATCCTATTATGAATAAATATCTACTGATTTTGTTATAGTCTTTTAGAAATAGGTTCTGTTCCCACCATTCCTTAATTTAAAATCAGAGTTAGGTAGATCCTGACAGAGTATTCAGTATACTTGCCTGTAAAATTTAATTTTACAGTGAATCTATGATTTCTTTAGGTACTCACTTCACAGATACATATATTAATTCCTCCATGCTCTAAAATTATGTACAATAATTGTTCATGAACAGCTTCCAAAGAAGTTTCACCCAAGATGCTGGAAGACTTCTTTTGGTTCTTTATAATTCATGGTTGCCAGGACAACTAAGTGTATGCCCAACAATCATCAGTAATTCTGATTGACCTATGTTCTTTTCTGATCACATAAGTTATTTCATAAAAACTTAACTTGACATTTGGAAGAGTTCTGAAATTTATAATATTTTAATAAATCATTTTATACAAAAGCATAAAGGAATTAATAAATTATCCAAAGTTTCAAATGAGATAATAATTGTATAATACAGTATAATGCCTGGCAGCTATCCTCCAGGTAGTATATGGCAGAGCTGAGATTCAAACTCATTCTCTGATATCGTATACAGTATTCCTTTCATTGATCCATGGGTCTTTCTATTGCAATACTGAAAATTAATATTATACCAAATGTAATAATGCTAAATGTAATATTTAGAAATTGGTTTTGAAATATAACATTAGTTAAAAAAGATTGTTGTGGTTGCCATTTAGAAAATAATTAACTCTTAAGTCATGAGGACTATAGTAGCCTTTAATAATTTAAATTTAATATAAATATAGTCTAAGAAAGAAATGAGTTGGGAAGGAAATAGAAAAATATTTCCTAGCCTACCACCCTAATCTTACCAGTCCACAAGAGTGTCTTCCACCTGAGCCACCAATTCTTTGGCAAAAATTCACCGAAAGGCCCCCTGCCAAATACCTCCAGAGAAGAACCTGATCTCTATAGTCTCTTTTTTATAGTCCTCTTTCTCCACATCCCTTTCTTTTCTTGTGCACTGGTCTATCACATTTCATGAACTAATCAAATTCACTCTGGCTCAGACCCATAACCCTTAACTCCAGATCATGATTCTAGGGCTCTGTATCACTGCAGACATTTTTGTAATTGCTTAAATTATATTTCATTTGGATCACAGTTAAGTTTGAAAATTCAGCTTTCCTGTAAATCACTCATTGACTATGAGTTAAGAAGTTCAGTTCTCCTGATAATCTCTGTTCCACTTTTTTTTAATTTTTACCTGAAGAAAATTTCTTCTTCTTGAAGGATGCAGGTGGCTGCCAGAGAATCTGCTCTATTATCCAAGGTAGTCTGGTCCACTAATGGTAAACATCCTTGCTGATGGACTCAAACAATGAGCATTTCTTAGTGGCAGGATTGAACAAAGGGTCATTGCTAGCCCCTCATTGCCAATTTCTAACCAATCATATTGTTCCTTATGCCTGTAATGCTACAGATTTTGTAACCAGTCATACTATTTTCCCCATCTGAGATGCCTTTTTATTCTGGATTCTCCTTCTTTTGACCATAAAAAGAGCTGTCCCCTTCATTCAGGGCAAAGGGGCTGAGACATTGTTTTTCTATAAAAGTGCTCTGTGTAAATTAATTGATCATACTAGGAATTTTGTGACTCAAGTTTTGCATGAATATTAATACTACACTAAGATTTAAATACAGTCAAAAATGATTTTACATTCACACTGACATTTCACATGTAATAGAATTATGAATAAGTTTATTTAAATCAGTTTGAGTTATTAGTCAAGTCAGCAAGTTGTGGATTAAAATTCTACTGTAACATACTCTGTGTGATCTGAAGCAAGTCATTTAAACATCAATGAAAAGGCAGTTTATCAATATGCCTATTTTTTCATCTTAGAAAAAACTGCATGAGGATTCCTTCTAAGATCATAAGTTGTACAATAGCTGGTGATCTGCATCAAACTAAATTGAAAGGTTTATTTTCCTCACCAAAAGAGACATATTAATGAAATCATAAGTTTGTTCCCTTCACTTGTCTCTCTGTATGCATACATTGACATATATTTATATATTAACTATCAGTCTATTCAAAGAATTGCATGGGTACTATTATACACACATATATGTGTGAATATATTTATATGCTTGAAAACATTGATATATGCATCAATAGATGCTAATATTTTTGTGCTAACCTTTTTGAAAAGGACTATGGGGTAAACCATATTTCTACTACCTTTCCATTCTTTTGTGAACTTTCTCTTTTTAAAATATCTTGAAAATACATTCCTAGTTGCCTTTAATTTTTTAAATAACATTTTTATTAAAAAATCAATACTTTCCAAATAAATCTTTTAAGTATAATTTTCCCTGCCTCACACCCTTAAAAAATCTAATATAGAAATTGTTTGAATCAAAGTGTAGTGGTAGATGTTTTTTTCTCTTCATATTTCTCATACAACTCTGCTTATATATATACATGTATCATTTTGCTATGTAATAAATAAATAAACAAAATATAAAGATTATTATTTTTATTTATTATGATCTCTTTTATATTAAAGCTTTTTGGATACAAAGTTTGTTCCAAGCTTTAACTCCTACTATTAAATATTAAGTTCCTTCAAAATAGATTAAGTGATATATTTAACTCAGAGTACCACAACATCTTTGACAATTCCTTAAGTAGTACCATAAGTTAATTGAAGTGAACTTTGAGAATCTCTTCAGTGGCATAATACTTTGTGCTTGGACATGTCATGTTCAAACATTTTGTATAGATTAAAAGATCACAGAATCAGAAAATATGAGAGTAGGAAGGGACCACAGAAATAATCTAATCCAATATCTGACTGAAAAAAGACAGCCTCTACATCCGAGCAGCCAAGTGGCCATCCTAACTTTGGAGTGCTTCGGTGAAACAGAACCTTACACATTCCAAGATTATCCATTCTGCTATAGGGAAGTTATAATTATTTTTTTCATCTCATGTATGTTTCTGGATTTAACCCTATTAAATTTATCTTGCTAGAACCAATCCTGTTAGGACCTTTTTGGATACTGATTATCTCATATGTACTTTTGCTATATCAGCAAAAACATTTTTGCCAATGACTGATAAAAATGCCATATATGTCACTGATAAGAATGTTAAAAAGGCAGAGGACCAAGCATAGGTGTCAATGGAAATCTAGTATAGAATTCCTCTCATAGTTACTTTAGACTAATATGACTTTGGGTCTAGCCATTCAATTTTTTCTGCCCAGATCCATTTGATTGTCCTATTATCTAACCCAGATTTCTCTATCTTTTACATAATAATATCATGAGTTCTTATCAAACATGACTAAAAATCTTAGCTGTGACTGGAATCCTGATCCTCCAGTTTTACGATCTTATAAAAATGGGAAATGGGATTAATATGGCCTAACTTGTACTTAATGAAGTGATGATAGTTCCTTAGAAGTATTACTTTCTTTATGTATTTTCACCTTCATTTTAATAATATGCTATTAACGCAACATTAACTCATTTTGTTCTATCCTTTCTTGACCAAAGACCACTTTTACATGAAGAAACAATATTAAAACAATAATTGAATAAAACATTCTTTTCTATTCATTATACTTTCCACACTGTAAGAAATATATTTATATAATGTTTGCTCTTTTATTTTTCCCCATTGTAAATGAAAAAGAAGTGTCCTTTTTGTGGTTCTTCATGTTCTTTGCCAATTGTATATTATTCTGAGCTTTTACATTCCTGACATTATTACATTATTGTGCACCTGTTTCATTCATTCTCTATAATCTTCCTTTGATACCATCTTTTGTTTGTGTATTTTGAAATATGAAGTTGAAATATTATAAGAATGAACATTTAAAATAAACATATTCAATGAAAGTGATTAATCATTATTTGATAAGAGTGATTATAATGAAGACTGCATTTTCTGATAGAGAGGAGTTGGCCTAATAAAAAGAACAAAGCACACATTTTTATATGTGGTCATAATAGTTATATTTTGCTTAACTATGCATAATTATTCTAAGGTTCTTATTTGTATTTTTCCAATAAGATGAGGGAGGTGGAAGAATGAAACAATTGTTGCTAGACAATTGAAACAACATAATTTAATAGAAGAATAAATTAAAAGAAGAAAATCTAAGTTGGAAGGTTAAGTTCTATATTTAGCTCTATCGTTCTCCTCAAGTATTACCTTTTGGTTTTCCTTATTAGAATAGTTTCTCTTGTACATTAAGAATTATATTCTTGAAAATTTCCCATTACTCTTATATTCATTATGCCTTTGAGTTTAATTCATGGGATACTACCTGTCTTTTCACTGAAAAATGGATGACATATTTGCCAAATTTTTAAGTTTCATAAAATTGAGACAAATACTAAAAAGTCACATGAAAATAAATGGTTGAGTCTGTCTTATGACAGTATAGTAAATTCCATTATAAAGAGGAAATCATTCTCACCGGTACTGAATACCTTTTAAAAATAATCTTCATTGTCATGACAGAGAAAGAATATTCTATAGCATAATTGGGGTAAATTCCCAAGATGACAATGTCATATTTGATTAAGACTTTGAGCAGCTTTAAGATCTACACAGATGTCATGGATCTATACCTTTCTAAAATTTTATATAACTCTTGTCTTTGAACTAGATTTTCTGGGAAAGTAAAGAGCTTTTTGGAAAACCATACTTTACTTTCCAATCTGAGTAAAATAAAAAACAAAACAGAAAATGACCTATGTCATTAAAGTTCAATATACAAATGAATTGTTGTGACATTTGGCCTTACACTTCACTGATAGAGTATTTATTCCATGCTATAGAATTTAGTCCATTATATCCATAGTGAAATTATTGAGAGTGAAGCAATAGCTGATAGTTAAGAGCAATGAATAATGCAGTTGAAAACACAACCAAGATTTAAAAAACAAACAAACCTGTTGAGCTGGACTACTAATCCTAAATTAACGGGATAATATTTAACATAGATGAAGTCAAATTCAGATATCTAGATTCCTAGGTAATCAAAAGAACACCCATATATAATATGGAAGAAACAAGGCTTAAAAGAATTTTATATGAAAAGGACATGTAGTTTACTCAAATCTTTATGTGAATCAATAATATAATATGACTGATTAAAAAACAAACAAACAAATGTAGTGTGTTTAAATGGGGATATTGTTAGAATATTGCTTGCATAGGTATTCTTGGCAATATCATAGTCATTGATTTATTATTGACTGGGACCTTCTTATCTTCAAGCCATCTGGAATTAGCTTAGATTTTGAGTATGTGCATGTGTTGGAAGGGGAAGGAAATGTGTGGTATAATAATTTCCTCTTTTCCACTTGAGTGACATGTTAGGATTGGGTAGAATAGTGAGTCATATAACAGAAGAGTTGAAAAACCATAAACCTTCTTTGCCCCTTAAAAAGGAATAATACCCCTACTGACTCCTAAATTTGGCATTGAATTGAGAATGCAGAAGGAGATTGTTCATCTTTCAGTCTTCAGGGGAGCTTGGAAAGAAGTCATGATGATGTTAGCAAGAAAGAATATAAGTAGACATGAAGATGCACATGGGAAATTGACTTTTTGCTCTCTTCTCAGAAGGTAGAATGACAAACTACAAGGTGACTGAGAACCATTAGGAAGGTGAATTTTACCAGAATATGAATATATTTGCTCTTTTACCAATGCAGTTGCATCTATGTTGCATGACAGGGGCCCTGGAAGTTCCCACAAGGGATAAAAAATTATGATAGCCTAAAAATTAAAGTTGTTAATAACGATCCATATTACAGGAGAGGACAGGGACATGAGTCTGCCATATCACCCTTTTCTTGTTCTTGAACAAGATTTTTTGATTGTTGTGTGAGACTGAAGATAGTTGCTGTAACAGGTCTGAATCCATGACATTTTAAGATTTCCTAATTTTATCAGGAAAATGTGAATGTTTTGTAACTATATATGTAAACAAGGCTGTTCACTGCCATGGGATCACTGAATAGCAGCTTTCTTTGAGACTGGGACTGCTAGTGTCTACATACTAGAATGGGCTAATTTTTTTTTGTTATGAAGAACAAAAGAGAAGGACCCAAGGCTTTAACAGGCACCCCACATTTACAGTACTTAACTAATTAGGTTACAGCACTAAGCTCTGGAAGTTAAAGCAGTAAAGGGAGGGTTCAGACCCACAGAAACTATCAAATGGGAAAATGAAAAAAAAACCCAACAACTCCCTCCTCCCATGTTTCCTTTGATTTCCATAAGTCACACATGTAAAAAAATATATACATGGAATTTCTTCCTATTCTTGGAAGGTGGATGTGAGTGGTTTTCCCTGTCACTCAAAAGATGTATGAATTAATTGGGGAAAGATATTTGGAGAAGAACTCTTTCTTTTTAATTCTCTTCCATGAATATGGGTATTCACAGTATGAAGAGTACCTGTGTTCTATGCCTGTGGTGGCCATAACTAAGTTATTGGATTTCCTATATACTACTGTTTATTTAGTGTATGAACCAAGGACAGACAATGTTGCTACTTGACACCATGAAGCTTATAGTAGTGGCCTTGGTTGGGGAGTCTAGAGATTTGCAAGGTCAATGCTTTCTGTTTTCCACTAAGGATTCTAAAACCTTTTCGGAGACTGTTGCATGATATGATGAAAAAAAAAATGAACTGACTGCTGGCCTAGTGATTTAAAGAGATTGCTACCTGGTGAGGGACTCAGAATTGCATTTCCTCTTGAGATAGATAATAGAGTAATACTCACTGCCTCTAAATTTAAGGAAGGCAACACAAAGACTACTGTAGAGCTCCAAGTATCTAAAATTATATATGCAATTTAGAATGTATAGTAATAATATTAAAGAAACTTTTGTAACAGTATTAAATTTTTAACAATAATATAACCTATCTTTCAAAATAATGATCTATCACTAGAAATATTTTAGCAGACTTTTTGTTTTCCAGAGAAATCACAGAGGTGTGGTATAATAGAGAAAAAAGTTTGAAATCCTGGCTCATGGAGATGTAAGCATCAAATGAAATAATGTATAAAAAGATACTTTTAAAAAGTAGTCTAAAATTAAAGATTATTTAAAAATTTTTTTTCTGAAATATCATTAAAAAGCATCCCTGAAATGGATTAAATGTCAGACTATATGGGTAGTAAGGACATTTTACTTCTGAGATTTAATAATTCTCAGAATTTGGAGAATATTTTGACACATCTCTTTGAAGGAAGCCAAGGAACTTGTGAAGTAAAGCAGAAAAAAGAAAGGGGGCTGAAATTTTTGTGAAAGAAAAAAAGAAAATTAAACTAATTATGTTACTAGTAATGAAGTGATAACTAGGATGCTTCAGATATCTATGATACTAAAGGTAGCTAAGGTACTTAAAGTATTTAGGGTATTTATGGTGTGGAAGATACTTAAGAAGTTTGTCACTATTGGGACAATGAATTGAAACATATATAATCAGAGAGCAGGGAGTTAACTGTGATGTGATGAAGGAAGAAGAAAGAGGATTACAGTGTGAAAAGAGAAAAGGAGAGAAAATTGTGGGTAATTATTTAACATAAAGAAACATGTAAGAATCAATAGAGATGAAAGAAGATAAATGAAGTGGCAAGAAAAGCTTTAAACTTACTCTTATCATAACTGAGGGAAACTGGGAATAAAAGCCACACTTAGCTATAGAAAACTATATTACCCTATATTGAAGTTAGGAAGGATGGGGGAGAAATAAGAGGGGATGTCAGACAAAAGGGGAAGAGAACTCAGGGATGCAGATATTTAGAAGCAAAAATATTTATGATCAGGGAAAGGTTGAAAGGAGAAAAGAAGATAAATGGGGGTGGGGAGGATGGTGCAGGAAAACATAGTTATCATAACCGCAAATATAAGTGGGAAGAACTCACCCATAAAATGGAAGAGAATACTACAGTGGATTAAAAGCAAGAATCCTACCATATGCTGTCTACAAGAAACACATTTAAAGTAGGAAGATAGCTACAGAATAAAGGTGAAAGACTGGAACTAAATCTATTATCTTTTAGCTAAAGAAAAAGAAGTTTCAGAAATGAGATATAGAAAAGGGGAGATGAGAATCCAGGTAATGTTTTTACTACTTATTTTATCAAGAATATAAGAGACAGAAGGGAAACATGTAACAAATTAAAGTGCATGTAGGAATATTGAGGTAAAGAAAACAATTATTGATTGTTATTAAAATGATATAGTCATAAGAATGGAAACTTATCTTAAGGGACAGATATTTTTGAATAAAGAAACTACCTCATTAAGATTCTTCATTACTGAAAGTAATCAATTTTAGAATGAGAATGAGGATTAATGGGTGAGGGAAAATCAGAGACTAAGAAAGATTACACTACTACTTATTGATGATATTACAAGGCTGATAAACCTAGGATAAGAATAATAGGATAATAATAGGATAAGAATCCAGGGTGTCCCAAAATTCATAGCACGCTTTTAAGATTTAATAATAATTATCTTAAGAAGGAATAATTGCAGTAGTGTGTTAAATATTCAACATTATTTATGAATACTGTTTAATTTTAATGCAAAATACTGGATGTCTCCAAAGTCTTAGTTCAATTTTCAGTTATTATTAAAGTTTAAAACTACACTGAGACTTTTGGGAGTCACTTTATTTTGCTGAGGAATTAACAATGGATAAGTAATTTTTTTTTGCTTGAAAGCACTCTTTTTATCTTTTACCCTTTATCTTTACCCTTCTTTATCTTTTTTCAAAATTATATTTCAGTACAATTTTAATAATAATTTTCTGACATTTTGTGATGCATGTTCTCCCCTCAGGTGGCAGATAATGTGATAAAAGTTATACATATCTTATCACATATTAATATATTATCATCTTCATTATGTTGTATAAAAATATACAGATCACTTATACTAGAGAAAATTCATTAAGAAAATAAAATGAAGAATGATAGACTTCAGTTTATAAACTCTATCAGTTCTCATTGTGGTGGGTAACTTTCTATCATGAGTCTACTGGGAGTTATCCTAGTTCTTTGCATTGCTGATAAAAATTGTCATTCTCAGTTGACCATCATATGTTATTGTTGTTACTATGTAAAAGTTATAAATAATATAAATTCTTTAACACACTATTGCAATATGGTAGAAAGGACAATAAACTTGGAATTGAAAGATCAAGTTTCAAGTTTTCTCCTCATCCACATATTTCCTGTGTAAAGTTGGAAAAGCAAATTTATAAATAAATAAGAGATAGTAAACTTGTGAGACATAAAATGGGTAATTTTGAATATATTAAGTTGAAAATATTCTCATAAAACAAATGTAGCCAAGATTAGAAGGAATGTAGTAAGTTGGAGGGAGGTGCTGATTACTGACACTTTCTCAGATAGAGGTTAAAATATGGCCTCAGGTGTGGTGGAAGATAGTGGCTATGGAGTCCATGCCCCCCCCCCATGACTGATTTGGGGAAACTGAAGTAACCAGGCCAAGATGATGAAGTTTTTTTAAGAGACACTAAAATTCCACCCTCCCAATGGCCACAGAAGAACAAAAATTCCTCAAAACAAATACTGGAGTGGCAGAACCAACAGAAGATAAAGGTGTGCTTTGGCTCAGAACATTGTTGAAAGACCACAAGAACTCATCCCACTGGAATATGAGGAGAGAACACTGAACAAGCTTTAGCAGGTCTTGGACATAACAAAGTACCAGTGGCAGGGAAAAGAATACAGTTGGCTTGGTCCAGCCTCAATGGGGTAAGAGCAGAAACCAATGCAATACAAAACAAGTAGCAGGGAGTGAAAGCAGCCCTGTAAATTCAAGTCATAACAGAAACCTGCACAATCCAACACAGGAAACAGTAGGAGGAACTCAGCACAATAAGGTCCAGCTTAAGCCAGGTGAACTGAACAGCTTCAAGGCTCCCAAAAGCTTGCCAACCAGGCCATTTCTGCAAAATGCTCAATCTGGGATATATAGCTGAGCTTATTGTATAAATGGAGATTTTGAACCCTAGACTTCAATCCCCAGAAATCCTTGGTATTTCCCAGAATTCCCTAAAATCTATCCTGAGTCTTCACTTTGGCGAGATCACGTTATTTATATTTAACTGGCAGTAATGCCTCCCAGGCTCTCTTCCTTTGCAATGATGCAGCAAATATAGTGGTAAGCTAAGCATGGGGATTTTTAAATGGGCTAATCAGCCATGGTCACATGCTTTTTATTTTGTATCCTCTTTATTCCTTGATTTCTAATGATGCTTAATAAACCTCATAAAATGTAATATTTTATTATTAGAGATATAATTTATTTTTTACATTATCATAGGTACAGTATATGCACAGAATAATGCTCTATCTACCCCATGAACAAAGTTGAACTTTAACATATAGACAAAATCAAGGGGAGAAATTATAACTCAAGTGAGCAAAAGACAGAGAAAAAGCCTGATACTTGAAAAATATTTCAACAAGAGAGATGACCAAAATGCAAGTTCAGAAGAGGCATAAAAATGAAAATGGAAAAATGTGAATCTTCAAAGGAAAATATGAAAGGATGTCAAGATCAGAATAAACCCATAGAAAAGCTTCAAAAAAGGATAGAAAAACAAATAATAGGAAACTTAGAAGAAAAATTCCAGAAGAAAATGGTAGAAAAATTAACAGTTCAAAACAAAAAATTGCTGAAGAAAACAGTTGTTTAAAAAAAAGAGAATATAATACCTCAAAAAGGAAAACAACTCACCATAAGAAAGTACAAAACCTCACAGAATAAAATGTCTCCTTAATAATTAGAATTGGACAAATGGAAATTAATGATTTCATGAATAGCCAGAAACAATAAAACTAATTCAAAAGATTTTTTAAAAAAGAAAATTTGAAATATCTTACTGAAATAACAACTGACCTATAAAGTAGATCTTGGAGAGATAATCAAAGAACCAATGATTTGCCTGAAAACTATGATCAAAAAAGAACCTGGACTCCATATTGTAAGAAATTATCAGAGAAAACTGCCCTGATGCTCCAGAACAATAGAGGGAGAGAGAAATTTAAAGAATCTACCAATTATCTTCTGAATGAAATACAAAATGTAAAAAGTCCAGGACAATTAGAGAGAGACAAATTCCAGAAACCCCAAACCAAAGATATAATACTAGAAGCAGCCAGGATTAAAAACCAACCCACAACATTCATGTATTATGGAACCACAATCAGGATTACACAGGACCTAGCATCTTCTACATTCAAGTATTGGAAGCCATGGAATATGAAATTCTGAAATGCAAATGAACCAAGCCTACAACCAGAAATCACCTACCCAATTAAACTAAACATATTATTCCAGGGGAAGAAATGGATATTTAATGAAATAGTGTATTTCCAGTTATTCCTGACAAAATTACTGATATAAAAAGAAAATTTGATGATCAAATTTCCCTCTCAAAAGAAACATAAAAAGGACCTTTAACATGAAACAGAGTGGAGTGATAGAAAAAACCTACTTCTGAAGCAGGAGGAACATTTCTCTATAGAAGATGAAAGCAGAATTAACCTTGTCTGGGAAACAAAAGCAGAAGGACCTTGGAATTAGCACTTCTACAAGCTAAGCCATCTGGGGGAAGAAAGAGATCCATATGCATCACATAGTTTTTCAATTTAATTTTGTTTTAGGTGATATGCCAATAGGAAGGTCGGAGTTTCAGTCCTGTATCAAACACCTTATTAGCTGTGTATGCCTGAGATTTCTACACCTGTTTCCTATTTCTAAAAGGAGACCATACAACATCTAATATCCCTTCCATCTCTAAACCTATGAATTTATAGGAATTCTTGATGTAGCAGGATAGCTCCTAAAAGTAACTGAAGGATGGAGAAATGGAACTCTAATTAAATTTTCTGAAGGAAAAATGGAGACCTGAAGAATAACCTATAATGTTGGAAAAACTAAAATATTAAGATTAAGGGGCATAATTGTCTTTCAGAGAATAAAATACATATAATAGTGCCTAATAAAATGATTTCTCTTTGTGTTTTTTTACATTCCCTTATCTTAAAAATATTCCACAGGGATCAGGAGAGATACAACATCATAGAATTTACATTTAGAAGAAACCAAAAGGATAGAATCTGTCTTTCCAACAATTTATGAATACCTACTACATTTTTTAATCATTCATCTAAATCTCCTTTTGAATGTTTCCCATTTCCCTATTTTCAGAAGCCCAAGCAGAGTTTTAAAGGACAATCATGTAACTCAACTTGATTTCCAGGGATATAATTGTCATTCAAAGGATAAAATTATAATTTAGATGGAAGCAAATTAACCTATGGACCGAGCAGTTGGCAGTTTTATTATATTTGCCTTGCTTTTAATTTACTATTTTGTAACTGCTTTAATACATATCCTTGAATGTTAGAATGATTCAGCCCACTCATATGTTATGAATTCCTGGACGAATACAAATGTCACTTATGTGGATGTGAATTCCTTTGGCAGCATACCATTATCCCAATCAGCTGAAAAAAGATTTGGGTGATAGTAAGCAAAGTTAATAGCAAAATATTTTTAATGTGTAGAGAACTTTGTCAAATATATAAGAATATAAACCATTTCCCACTTGTTAAATGTTCAAAGGATAGGGACAAATAATTTTTGGATGATGAAATCAAAGCAAAAATAAGAAGAATGCTCTAAATCATTATTGAGTAGAGAAATGGAAATCAAAATTACACCAAGTAATAATTGCATACCTATTAGATTTGCTAAGATGATAAAATAGCAAAATTACAAATGTTTGAGGGGATTTGAACACTAGTTCATGTTGGTGACACTAGTACAGTTTTGGTGTAATTGTAAAATGATGCAACTATTTTGGAGAGCAATCTGGAATTATGCTCCAAGGGTTATAAAAAACAGTGTATACTTTTTGACCCTGAAATACTATTATTAGTTTTATTTCCTAAGATGATCAGAGAAAATAACCTATATATTCTAAAATACTTAAAGCAGCCTTTCTTGTGGTGTCAAAGAACTTGAAATTGAGGGGATGTTCATCATTTGGGTAATGGATAAACCGGTTAAACCACATGATCATAATGTACTACTGCACTATAATAAATAATGAACAGGTTAATTTTGGAAAAAGAACATGGAAAGACCTATATGAAATAATAAAAAGTAAAACAAGGAGAATGAAGAGAATGTAATATATAGTATCATAATTATTGTTTGAAGAATATACTGTGTATGTTCACCTCCAGAAAAAGAATTGATAAGTAGAAACAAGTAAGACATAGTTTTACAAATATATATATATATATATATTATATATATATATATTTTGTTAAATGATGTGGGAGATGAGAGAGGACAGAATTACCTGAGCATTTTAATACAAAAAAACACATTACATTTTAAATATGAATTTTTGTCCTTTGTTCAGTTCTTATGGTAACACTTAACCAAATTGTATAGTTATAAAGGAATTAAAATCAATCATACATATATTTTAATCTTAAGTTCTCCCTAAGATAATTCATACTTTTATTTGTCCACACAGTAACAACGAATAATAGAAAAAAGTCCTGATGTTCACCTTGAGTCCAAAATATGTGGAACAAAATGTGTATGTTAAAAAAAATATTTTTGATTCAAATTGCATTACAGTAATTCTCCTTTTCCCAGTGACCTATCTGGTCGTCCATAACTCTAAGGATTAATATTTCCCCTCAAATACAGCTTTTATCTTATCACTCTCATATTTAAAAACCCAAAATCCATGACACAAAGTAATATCTAACACTTTAACAATATTTAAAGGCTTATAAAATATTGTATATATTATTTCATTTTACTCTCATCACAAACCTAGAGGAAAGGTCATATTATTGTCAACTTTTACAATGAGAAAACTGAGTCTGAGAGAAGTAAAAAACTTGCCAGGGGATCACCTCGCTAATTTATATTTGAGGCTTGTTTGGAACTCCTGACTCTTTTCAGTTGTCTACCCACTCTCACCTAACTGCATCAAAAGATTTCTCTTGGCACTTGGGAATGAACACAAATTGGCCCCAGGCTTCTTGTTAAGCCATAGACCCCATAACATCCTTGCATGTCTCCCCAACCTCATCTCCCAAATACAATTTTTGGAAATACACATTACCAAGTCATAGTTTTATTCCTTTCAGTACTGCTTGCAAAAAAGTCCTTCTCCCTGTTCCTTACCCATGCAAGATCTAATCCCTCCCTTCAAGGGTCTAGTCATGCTCTGTTACCTTCATGAAGGCTTTGTAACCCTTTTCTGGTTAAAGCTGCATTTCTCTCTTCTTCATATGGAGCATCTTAGAGCAGAGGAGGCGGCCATCAAAATAAGGGACATTAATAGGGAGTTGGTCCAAGAGCCGACCCAATGTAATTGCTCCTGTCACATACTAACTATGGGAACCTTGGAAAGTCACTTACTGAATCTCTATTCCACTCCCTTACCCTACTGTTGTGAAGGAAACACCTCTCTGAGAATTCCCCTTACTGAGGAAATAATAGGTCCAGGTAAAGAAAGAAAAGGAGAAGGAGGAGGGGATCATTATACTAGAATTCCAGAGGCTTTAGTTTGCTGCAAACACTGAGACAATGCATATGATTCTCAAAAATTCTCTCAGGTTCCCTTTGAGCCCAAGTTGGCAAAACTAATTTCTAAGGTCCTTCCCAGATAGAATATCCTATGACTATATTTATTAGTGACTTATTAAGTGTTTCCTTATGACATCCTGCCATTTTTAACTTCTATGTTATAGTTATCATTATTATTATTATTATAAACATTGTCTTTATATGTCATCTCTCCAGAGCTAAAAAGAAAGGGGCAGGTGAGGAAATGACTGATACTATGTATTGCATCATATTGTATACTCTTGCATACTTTGTCCTGCAAAAAATGGGACTCAATAAAACATTGATTGATTTTTTTTAAACCCTTACTTTCTGTCTTGGAGTCAATACTGTGTATTGGCTCCAAGGCAGAAGGGTGGTAAGGGCTAGGCATTGGGGGTCAAGTGCACACAGCTGGGAAGGGTCTGAGACCATATGTGAACCTAGGAGCTCCCATCTCTAGGCCTGGCTCTCAATCCACTGAGCTACCCAGCTGCCCCCTGATTGATTTGTTGATATGAATCCTCTGAACTCAATCTCTCTAAGAATTTACTAATGACACTTGGATTTCAAAGTGTGGACATACATCTGTGTTTATTCATACACAGCTAGATGACTTGGCTAAATTAATTCCACATAGAAACCTCAACCAATTCCCATGACACATGGCCACTAGACAAAACTTCTAGGAACAAGAGACCTTAAGCCGATTGTGACTTAAGAAAAAATGTTCTTGATTGCCCTCAAGGGTAATATAGTGCTATATAAGGTTGATTCCGTCTTTTTTTCTTAGTTGTGATCCTTTAATAGAATGATTATTCCAACTCCAGTTTCTAATATTAAATTCAGTCCTCTAGAATTTATTTCCTACTGTGTTGTTTGAGCTCAGTAAAAATAAATAATTCCAACATGTAACTAATTCTTTTGCATTATATTCTTGTTAATTTCTTATGATGGCGAGGATAATTGAACAATAATGTAATATTATTGAACAAAAATTGAACAATTGAACCAATTCATTCTGTGAGAAGCATGTAAATTCTTTGATTTTTGAATAGTAATTAGCATATTAGCAACAGAGATGATTTATTAAGTGGATTACAGGAGTCTCTACATTTCATCAGATAAATTTTTTGCCACCATAAGGTTATCAAAAATTGTTAGTATAGCAAGAATTAACTTTTATGTGGATAACAGAAAACTTTGGCATCTTGCATTCTAAATCTTTGAGATGGAGGAGTAGAACCAGTATATATCCCTGAATGATGGCTAACTATAATGGTCAAAATATGATCCATTATATTTCCTAAAGGGAATATTCTACATCCTAACTATATATGTTAAAATATATATATGCATTTATATACATGCATATTATATATTTGTGTGTATAGATGACATATCAAGTTAGATTTCTAACATTACATTGTAATATGTGTGTAAGAATATGTATATGATATATATATATATATTTTATATATATATATATATTTAGATTTCTTTACCAAAGCTAGTAAAGAACAATATGACCAATGAAATTCTCTTTCACCTTCTATTCCTAAAGCAGTATGTATTTTTAAAATTTCCCAGGCAGGAATGAAAGGCTATCTTGTGCCATATTTATGTGCCTACCTCATGCATAACTCTTAGTAGATTATATGCTCTATAAGAATAGAGAAAATATTTTTATGGCTGTATTCTGAGCACAGTACCTCCCACATGATTCATAATATACGTTTGTTGAATTGATCTGAGTTGAATCGAATTTAAGTGAAAGTTAAGCCCTTCAAAACTTAGTTCCCACCATCCTTTCTATACATTCCCTTCATATACTCTATAATTTGACCAAATGTGAGATTTTTTTTCTGATTTCAGCTAGTACTATCTTTTCTCCATCCCTCATAACTTTATCCAGTTGGTCCCAATAGTCTTAGCAGTTTTAAGTTATAATAATTTTAGAAACAAAAAGGAAGCACATTTATAAAAACTTACATTTTGGGCGTTATTTAAACTTGAATAAAAAGATTTTTATTAAAATTGGGCATAACCATCATCATGTGTTAGTTGTCATTCTAGTCAGTTTTCAAACTTTGTAAAGCTTTTATTGGTTACTATTAAATTACTGAAAGATTTACACTGGTAATCCTGCCATTAAGATGACGTAAAGAAAGAGGTTTATACAATAGTTTTCACATGGCCCCACAAGAAAAAGCCTACAGGAGATAAATCAGGTGAACTAGGTGGCCAAGCCAGAGGACCCTTATTATTCATACCATTTGGAGAGGAACATTCAACATCATGCATAATTCTATATCTTTTTAAAATTAAAAATTTATCATTCAAAAATTATAGAAAGAAATGTGTAAAATGCATACAAATAATTAATCTTTCAAGTGGTGATTGTTGTAAAGTTGTAGCAGTTATTAAAAGTTTAACTTTCACTGATTTTTGTGACATCCCATAAATATTATATTTACATAATTTATAATTATCTATAATATTATCTCTCTATATAAAAAGCACCTCTTTAAAGGCAGATATTAATTTCATTTTATATGTATCCCCAGCACATAATATAGAATGAGAAATATATTGTCAGTCATCTTAAACATTTATTAAAAAGTGGTTATGTACAGGTAACACTGGGCTAAGTATAGGTAATACAAAAACAAGCAAATGGAAAATTTCCACCCTCAAAAAACATATTTTTATGAAGGAAGATAAGAGTAAAATATAGGTGAAAACATCAGAGTAAAGGTATCTGGACCTGGGCATGATGGCTAAGTCTGGAGAATTAGAGGTCACTGACTTGAGACCTTCCCCAAAAGGGAAGTTTCAGAGAAGAATGCATCAATGAGAGTAAAGCTCAGAGGAACAGAGCCAGGAGGTTAACAAATTCATGTTAATTGACCAAATGTGAATAATATAAGTGTTCAAATAATCAGCATATTTCTCTATTTCTTAAAGATATAGCACAAAACTTTTCCTGTCTGGTACATTACCCAAAGGAAATATTTACAAATCATTATTTCTCTTATCCTACAAAATGCATTTCTGTAGTAACTGAAAATGCAAAGATATGTGGAAATAGTTTGTTGACATTTCAGTAAGGTTGACTTGGGTTCAAATTCTGCCTCTGACAGTCACCAGAAACAAATGCCTTAAGTCTTTAGGCACTTGGGAGGCTCACAAGACCTATTGGTTTGTATACCTATGGAAACACAAATAGGAGCCTTTCCCCTAATCTCTCTGAAACAAAGAAACAGAAAATATAGTTTTCATGCTATTTAGAATTAAAAGTTCATTCATTTTATTGTTGGATTACTCTTTCCTAACATAGAGCAGAGATAATTTCAAATCTAATTGATATAAATAACTCTCCTTTCACAGCTGCTGAATTGGGCACTATGGAGACACTGAGCAGAAACCAGGACATTGACTTCTAGTTGCTCAAGCTGGGCACTTTTACGTTTAGATCACAGAAGCAGTAGGTGGGGAACCTGCAAGACCGCAGCCTCAGTTGCCAGAATTGGTTGATGGATTGACTTATCGCAAATTCACAAAAATATCAGGTACTGATGTTTCTACTGTAAACATTAATCTAAATTCTTACCTTAATAGAAGTAGATTAAGATAGCCTGTTATTCCATAATCAAGAAATCCAGCTTTGTTAAAAACAAACCAAATGAAAATAAAGTAGCAATAAAAAATACATATCCATTAATCTAGTATACCTTTCTAAAAACAGAAAATCAAATGGCATGATTTAAGGATAATTATCTTTACAATGATTTCTATGAGCAAGCATGATGAATATTTTTCAGTATCAATTTTTCCCTTATGACCAATTTAATTCCAGGTTTAAATCTATATGTTTCTCAAAGGAAAACTAGTACTTTTGAATGATCATTTTACTCTCCCTGTTCATTTATATAACAATACAAAAATATCAAGTTTTTTTTTCCTTTTCCAAAGAAAGCCTTTTGAAACAATTTTTAATGAAAGGAAATTGGGAGAGTAATGAATTTTCCTTATGTGGTTGTGTTTAATCTCATATACTAGTAATCTGAGTAGACAGTAGGGGGACTGAAAACTGCTAAACTTACTTTGAGAAGTCTAAGTACTCTGGTATCTAAATGTAAACTTCATTCAGCATTCATAGCTATAAGATCTATGTAGTTTCCTTTCATCACCCTAGGTAAAAATGTGATCGTCTATTTTTGTTATTTTTGATAATGATAGTAAATGATCTTTTTGTGACAAGATATTCTCTTCTCTCACAAAGAGGAATAGCACACAAATAAGGGAACGGATATTTTCAGTGTTGCTAAGATACAATCCTGGGGGAGCAATGGAAACCAATTGTATTTTTGTTAGACTTTTTCCCATTTTGCTCCCCCATTTCATACAGAGATACTAAAGAATATTTCTCAGGTAAAAAGAAGCAGATGCTAACTTTCTTGGTGGCTTGGGAAAGACAACATTGTTCTTCACTAATAATACTATAATAAAGTTATCATAATTCTTAAAGTCAAAAGGTCCATTTTTCTTTAAGTTCTATATATATTAGCTAAAGAAAGTATAAGAACAAAATAATTTTATGCTTTAAATATAATTTAATGTGTTTCTTTTCAAGTAATATGGTATGTTAAATTAATAAATATGGCTAATAATTGCAAAAACAGAATTAGAAAATATACATTCTTTATTAATTGTCTATTAAAATTCAGAAAGTATTTCATGCCCATTCTAGGATTCTTAACAT